>NW_027219868.1:0-66351 GCF_027580195.1 Bos mutus | reverse complement strand
GATGGACAGGTTGGATCTCCTTGGAATGTTCTCCAACACCACAGTTCAAAAGCCTCAATTCTTCGATGCTCAACTTTCTTCATAGTCCAACTCTCATATCCATACATGACTACTGGAAAAACCATAGCCTTGACTAGATGAACCTTTGTTGACAAAGTAATGTCTCTGCTTTTTAATATGCTGTCTAGGTTGGTTATAACTTTTCTTTCAAGGAGTGTCTTTTAATTCCATGGCTGCAATCACCATCTGCAGTGATTCTGGACCTCCCCCCCCCACCTCCACACACACACCAAAATAAAGTCTGACACTGTTTCTACTGTTTCCCCATCTATTTCCCATTAAGTGATGGGACCAGATGCTATGATCTTAGTTTTCTGAATGTTGAGTTTAAGCCAACTTTTTCACTCTCCTCTTTCACTTTCATCAAGAGGCTCTTCAGTTCTTCTTCACTTTCTGCCATAAGGGTAGTGTCATCTGCATATCTAAGATTATTGATATTTCTCCCAGCAATCTTGATTCCAGCTTGTGCTTCTTCCAACCCAGGGTTTCTCATTATGTACTCTGTGTATAAGTTATATAAGCAGGGTGACAATATACAGGGTGATGCACTCCTTTTCCTATTTGGAACCAGTCTGTTGTTCCATGTCCAGTTCTATCTTCTGCTTCCTGACCTGCAAACAGGTTTATCAAGGTGCAGGGCAGGTGGTCTGGTATCCCCATCTCTTTCAGAAGTTTCCACAGTTTATTGTGATCCACACAGTCAAAGGCTTTGACATAGTCAATAAAGCAGAAATAGATGTTTTTCTGGAACTCTCTTGCTTTTTCCATGATCCAGTGGATGTTGGCAATTTGATCTCTGGTTCCTCTGCCTTTTCTAAAACCAGCTTGTACATCTGGAAGTTCACAGTTCACATATTGCTGAAGCCTGGCTTGGAGAATTTTGAGCATCACTTTACTAGTGTGTGAGTTGAGTGCAACTCGGTGGTTGGTGCATTCTTTGGCATTGCTTTTCTTTGGGATTGGAATGAAAACTGACATTTCCAGTCCTTTAGTCACTGCTGAGTTTTCCAAATTTGCTGGCATATTGAGTGCAGCACTTTCACAGCATCATCTTTTAGGAT
The DNA here is from genome assembly GCF_027580195.1 of Bos mutus. Classification (NCBI taxonomy): domain Eukaryota; kingdom Metazoa; phylum Chordata; class Mammalia; order Artiodactyla; family Bovidae; genus Bos; species Bos mutus. Next base: position 65,230 of record NW_027219868.1, on the reverse strand, counting down.
TCGAAATAGCTCAACTGGAATTCCATCACCTCCACTAGCTTTGTTCATAGTGATGCTTCCTAAGGCCATTTGACTTCACATTCCAGGATGTCTAGCTCTAGGTCAGTGATGACACCATCATGATTATCTGGGTCGTGAAGATCCTTTTTGTACAGTTCTTCTGTGTATTCTTGCCACCTGTTCTTAATATCTTCTGCTTCTGTTAGGTCCATACCATTTCTGTCCCTTATTGAGCCCATCTTTGCATGAAATGTTCCCTTGGTATCTCTAATTTTCTTGAAGAGATCTCCAGTCTCTCCCATTCTATTTTTTTCTTCTACTTCTTTGCAATAGCAAGGAGAGATAAGGAGAGATAAGAAGGCCTTCCTCAGCAATCAATGCAAATAGAGGAAATGGAATATTATTCAAAAGAATACATTTGAGTCAGTTCTAATGAGGTGGAGGAAACTGGAGCCTATTATACAGAGTGAAGCAAGTCAGAAATAAAAACAGCAATACAGTATACTAATGTATATACATAGAATTTAGAAAGGTGGTAATGATGACCCTATATGCGAGACAGCAAAAGAGACACAGATGTATAGAACAGTCTTTTGGACTCTTTGGGAGAAGGTGAGGGTGGAATGATTTGAGAGAATACCATTGAAACACATATATTATCTATGTGAAACAGATCACCAGTCCAGATTGATGCATGAGACAGGGTGCTCATGGCTGGTGCACTGGGATGACCCTGAGGGATGGGATGCAGAGGGAAATTGGGAGGGGGGTTCAGGATGGGGAACACATGTACACCAGTGGCTGATTCATGTCAATGTATGGCAAAAACCACTACAATATTGTAAAGTAATTAGCCTCCAATTAAAATAAATAAATTAAAAGAAAAGAAACCAGAATAAATAAATAAATTCATGATTTAGTGCTAATCACTATTTAGTACCGTCATTGGAATGTTTGACATAAACAACCATGTCATTTGCACAGAGAAAGTTTTAATTCTCTCTAATCTTTATGTCTTTTATTTCTTCTTCTTGTCTTTGCCCAATGGCTAGAACCTCCAGGGTAATGCTGACTAGGAGAGTATGTATAAAAACAACGCAGCATGCAAGCTACTCCCACAGCAGCTAATGTAAGCAACCCTGCCTGTTTGCATTCTTGTGTTCTAGACATTCAGTCTTTCACTATTAAATTTGATGTCATCTGTAGGTTCTTCATAGATATCACCTACCAGTGTGAGGCTATTCTCTTCCTAGTTTGCCAATACTTTTTACTATGAAGGAGCATTAAATTTTGTCAAAGGCTTTCTCTGCATCTGTTAAGATGATCATATACTTCTTTTCTCCCCTATGCTTTACGTTTCAAATGTTCAAAACCAACCTTGCATTCCTTTTTATGTATTATGAGATTAAATTTGCAAATATTTTATTAAGGAGTGTCCTATTTATTTTTTATCAAGGAAACAGCTACAATTTCCTAATGACTCTGTCTGGTACTGGTACTAGGGAAATTTTAGTCTCATAATAAGTAGAATGTGTTCACTTCTCCTATATTTTTTGAAAGAAGTTATGTATGACTGGTATTTCTTCTTTAAAAAGTAAAATTCACCACTGAAGTCACCTCAACCCAGGATTTTCTTTGTTTTGCTAACAAGCTTGTTTTATTAATGACAAAAAATAAGTTTAAAAAGGAACATGGAGAATTCCCATAAGGATAACAGCCGATCTTTCAATAGAAACTCTTCAAGCCAGGAGGGAATGGCAAGATATACTTAAAATGATGAAAGAAAATAACCTACAGCCCAGATTATTGTACCCAGCAAGGATCTCATTCAAGTATGAAGGAGAAATCAAAAGCTTTTCAGACAAGCAAAAGCTGAGAGAATTCTGCACCACCAAACAAGCTCTCCAACAAATACTAAAGGATATTCTCTAGACAGGAAACACAAAAACAGTGTATAAACTCGAACCCAAAACAATAAAGTAAATGGCAACGGGATCATACTTATCAGTAGTTACCTTAAACGTAAATGGGTTGAATGCCCCAACCAAAAGACAAAGACTGGCTGAATGGATACAAAAACAAGACCCCTACACATGTTGTCTACAAGAGACCCACCTCAAAACAGGGGACACATACAGACTGAAAGTGAAGTGCTGGAAAAAGATTTTCCATGCAAATAGGGACCAAAAGAAAGCAGGAGTAGCAATACTCATATCAGATAAAATAGACTTTAAAACAAAGGCTGTGAAAAGAGACAAAGAAGGTCACTACATAATGATCAAAGGATCAATCCAAGAAGAAGATATAACAATTATAAATATATATGCACCCAACACGGGAGCGCCGCAATATGTAAGACAAATGCTAACAAGTATGAAAGGAGAAATTAACAATAACACAATAATAGTGGGAGACTTTAATACCCCACTTACACCTATGGATAGATCAACTAAACAGAAAATTAACAAGGAAACACCAACTTTAAACGATACAATAGACCAGTTAGACCTAATTGATATCTACAGGACATTTCATCCCAAAACAATGAATTTCACCTTTTTCTCAAGCGCACATGGAACCTTCTCCAGGATAGATTACATCCTGGGCCATAAAGCTAGTCTTGGTAAATTCAAAAAAAATAGAAATCATTCCAAGCATTTTTTCTGACCACAATGCAGTAAGATTAGATCTCAATTACAGGAGAAAAACTATTAAAAATTCCAACATATGGAGGCTGAACAACACGCTGCTGAATAACCAACAAATCACAGAAGAAATCAAAAAAGAAATCAAAATTTACGTAGAAATGAATGAAAGTGAAAACACAACAACCCAAAACCTGTGGGACACGGTAAAAGCAGTCCTAAGGGGAAAGTTCATAGCAATACAGGCACACCTCAAGAAACAAGAAAAAAGTCAAATAAATAACTTAACTCTACACCTAAAGCAACTAGAAAAGGAAGAAATGAAGAACCCCAGGGTTAGTAGAAGGAAAGAAATCTTAAAAATTAGAGCAGAAATAAATGCAAAAGAAACAAAAGAGACCATAGCAAAAATCAACAAAACCAAAAGCTGGTTCTTTGAAAGGATAAATAAAATTGACAAACCATTAGCCAGACTCATCAAGAAACAAAGGGAGAAAAATCAAATCAACAAAATTAGAAACGAAACTGGAGAGATCACAACAGACAACACAGAAATACAAAGGATCATAAGAGACTACTATCAACAATTATATGCCAATAAAATGGACAACGTGGAAGAAATGGACAAATTCTTAGAAAAGTACAACTTTCCAAAACTCGACCAGAAAGAAATAGAAAATCTTAACAGACCCATCACAAGCACGGCAATTGAAACTGTAATCAAAAATCTTCCAGCAAACAAAAGCCCCGGTCCAGATGGCTTCACAGCTGAATTCTACCAAAAATTTAGAGAAGAGCTAATACCTATCCTGCTCAAACTCTTCCAAAAAATTGCAGAGGAAGGTAAACTTCCAAACTCATTCTATGAGGCCACCATCACCCTAATACCAAAACCTGACAAAGATCCCACAAAAAAAGAAAACTACAGGCCAATATCACTGATGAACATAGATTCAAAAATCCTTAACAAAATTCTAGCAATCAGAATCCAACAATACATTAAAAAGATCATACACCATGATCAAGTGGGCTTTATCCCAGGGATGCACGGATTCTTCAATATCCACAAATCAATCAATGTAATACACCACATTAACAAATTGAAAAATAAAACCCATATGATTATCTCAATAGATGCAGAGAAAGCCTTTGACAAAATTCAACATCCATTTATGATAAAAACTCTCCAGAAAGCAGGAATAGAAGGAACATACCTCAACATAATAAAAGCTATATATGACAAACCCACAGCAAACATTATCCTCAATGGTGAAAAATTGAAAGCATTTCCTCTAAAGTCAGGAACAAGACAAGGGTGCCCACTTTCACCATTACTATTCAACATAGTTTTGGAAGTTTTGGCCACAGCAATCAGAGCAGAAAAAGAAATAAAAGGAATCCAAATTGGAAAAGAAGAAGTAAAACTCTCACTATTTGCAGATGACATGATCCTCTACATAGAAAACCCTAAAGATTCCACCGGAAAATTACTAGAAATAATCAATGACTATAGTAAAGTTGCAGGATATAAAATCAACACACAGAAATCCCTTGCATTCCTATACACTAATAATGAGAAAACAGAAAGAGAAATTAAGGAAACAATTCCATTCACCATTGCAACGGAAAGAATAAAATACTTAGGAATATATTTACCTAAAGAAACTAAAGACCTATATATAGAAAACTATAAAACACTGGTGAAAGAAATCAAAGAGGACACTAATAGATGGAGAAATATACCATGTTCATGGATTGGAATAATCAATATAGTGAAAATGAGTATACTTCCCAAAGCAATTTATAGATTCAACACAATCCCTATCAAGCTACCAACAGTATTCTTCACAGAGCTAGAACAAATAATTTCACAATTTGTATGGAAATACAAAAAACCTCGAATAGCCAAAGCGATCTTGAGAAAGAAGAATGGAACTGGAGGAATCAACCTACCTGACTTCAGGCTCTACTACAAAGCCACAGTTATCAAGACAGTATGGTACTGGCACAAAGACAGAAATATAGATCAATGGAATAAAATAGAAAGCCCAGAGATAAATCCATGCACATATGGACACCTTTTCTTTGACAAAGGAGGCAAGAATATACAATGGATTAAAGACAATCTCTTTAACAAGTGGTGCTGGGAAAACTGGTCAACCACTTGTAAAAGAATGAAACTAGACCACTTTCTAACACCATACACAAAAATAAACTCAAAATGGATTAAAGATCTCAATGTAAGACCAGAAACTATAAAAGTCCTAGAGGAGAACATAGGCAAAACACTCTCTGACATACATCACAGCAGGATCCTCTAAGACCCACCTCCCAGAATATTGGAAATAAAAGCAAAAATAAACAAATGGGACCTAATTAACCTTAAAAGCTTCTGCACATCAAAGGAAACTATTAGCAAGGTGAAAAGACAACCTTCAGAATGGGAGAAAATAATAGCAAATGAAGCAACTGACAAACAACTGATCTCAAAAATATACAAGCAACTCCTACAGCTCAACTCCAGAAAAATAAACGACCCAATCAAAAAATGGGCCAAAGAACTAAATAGACATTTCTCCAAAGAAGACATACAGATGGCTAACACACATGAAAAGATGCTCAACATCACTCATTATCAGAGAAATGCAAATCAAAACCACTATGAGGTACTATTTCACACCAGTCAGAATGGCTGTGATCCAAAGTCTACAAATAATAAATGCTGGAGAGGGTGTGGAGAAAAGGGATCCCTCTTACACTGTTGGTGGGAATGCAAACTAGTACAGCCACTATGGAGAACAGTGTGGACATTCCTTAAAAAACTGGAAATAGAACTGCCTTATGATCCAGCAATCCCACTGCTGGGCATACACACTGAGGAAACCAGAAGGGAAAGAGACATGTGTACCCCAATGTTCATCGCAGCACTGTTTATAATAGCCAGGACATGGAAGCAACCTAGATGCCCATCAGCAGATGAATGGATAAGAAAGCTGTGGTACATATACACAATGGAGTATTACTCAGCCATTAAAAAGAATACATTTGAATCAGTTCTAATGGGATGGATGAAACTGGAGCCTATTATACAGAGTGAAGTAAGCCAGAAGGAAAAACATAAATACAATATACTAACGCATATATATGGAATTTAGAAAGATGGTAACAATAACCTGGTGTATGAGACAGCAAAAGAGACACTGATGTACAGAACAGTCTTATGGACTCTGCGGGAGAGGGAGAGGGTGGGAAGATTTGGGAGAATGACATTGAAACATGTAAAATATCATGCAAGAAACGAGTTGCCAGTCCAGGTTCGATGCACGATACTGGATGCTTGGGGCTAGTGCACTGGGACGATCCAGAGGGATGGTATGGGGAGGGAGGAGGGAGGAGGGTTCAGGATGGGGAACACATGTATACCTGTGGCGGATTCATTTTGATATTTGGCAAAACTAATACAATTATGTAAAGTTTAAAAATAAAATAAAATTAAAAAAAAAAAAAAGGAACATGGAGTAAAACCTTAAAGCAACATTAAAAGAACTGTGCATGTGGATACATACCTGGATGAAAATAATTCTTATTCACTAAGATGGTTTGAAAAATTTGTAAGAGCTCAAAAGAAAGTAAAAATGTCCAAACTGCCATGACCTTGGGCTTTTATTAATTTCCTCTCAGTGAACATATATTATTTGCAACAACAACAACAAAAAAAACATATAACAGTCAGAGTTTTCAATACATGGAAGGGAATCTCCTCACACCTAGTTCTGAGCCAGTAGGTTTGATGGGGTTCCTGACTTGGTGACAAGTTTAGAACAAAGCATGTTTCACTGTGAAGATTCTACTAGCTGGTTTCACTAGTCTTCCACTTTTCATAGTCAGAGCAAAGTAAGGAATACCATTTTGAACTTCATGACCAGGAAAAGGGATGTGATGGTTCAGGTTTGTCAGGAGTAAAGCTGTTACTGTTCAATAGAAAAGACAAAGAAGTTAGATATAAGGGCAGGGGGAATTCATGTTGAGCCTGGGACAATGGAGAATATCTTTCCAATGACCAGAGGTCATTTAGAAGATGCTGATATTAATATATTCCTATTGAGGCCACACCAACTCACTCTAAGCTTCAGTTATCATATGGAAAATGGATATAAAGAGACATTTCATAGGGTATATTTAGAAAGCCATAAGAAAAAGTACTTTTAACAATTTGGTATTTGTTGAACATATAGCCCAACTTCTCAAAGTTTCTTGTGAGTCCTTGCCTTTATTTTACCACAAGAATATCCTACCAATAGTAACATAATACAAATAACATACATTCTCAGAATTAAAGGAAACGAAGCTATCAAGTTGGGGAAACAGCTTTTACAATGACTTCCCTTAAACCTTTTTGTTGGCTCCAGATAAAATAGTGTGTATAATATTTTGTAGCACTTGAGTTAATCCCACAAGTAAAGATAGGGAACTGGAAATAGTGTAAGTCCTGTTTCTGATTAATTTTATAGAGGACGTGGTGGGTCAAGCTCTATTTGTCCAAATATTTAAGAAATCAATTGAAGAGAAAACATCATATGTTGTCTCCTTGGTGGCATCACTAGCACAGTGTATAGTTGGGAAGTAGAGGATATTCACATGAGGACAAGAATAAGAATTATGATTCCAAAAAACGAATAACAAATATGATATTGAACATACAAACATGGTACTAATTAGCTCAATTCTTCTAAGACATAACATCTGAATTCAGGCTGTGATCCAAAAGTCTACAAGCAATATATGCTGGAGAGGGTGTGGAGAAAAGGGAACCCTCTTACACTGTTGGTGGGAATGCAAACTAGTACAGCCACTATGGAGAACAGTATGGAGATTCCTTTAAAAACTGGAAATAGAACTGCCTTATGACCCAGCAATCCCACTGCTGGGCATACACACTGAGAAAACCAGAATTGAAAGAGACACATGTACCCTAATAATCGCAGCACTGTTTATAATAGCCAGCACATGGAAGCAACCTAGATGTCCATCAGCAGATGAATGGATAAGAAAGCTATGGTACATATACACAATGGAGTATTACTCAGCCATTAAAAAGAATACATTTGAATCAGTTCTAATGAGGTGAATGAAACTGGAGCCTATTATACAGAGTGAAGTAAACCAGAAAGAAAAACACCAATACAGTATACGAACACATATATATGGAATTTAGAAAGATGGTAACAATAACCCTGTATCCGAGACAGCAAAAGGGACACTGATGTATAGAACAGTCTTTTGGACTCGGTGGGAGAGGGAGAGGGTGGGACGATTTCGGAGAATGACATTGAAACATGTATAATATCATATATGAAATGAGTCACCAGTCCAGGTTTGATGCACGATACTGGATGCTTGGGGCTGGTGCACTGGGACGACCCAGAGGGATGGTATGGGGAGGGAGGAGGGAGGAGGATTCAGGATGGAGAACACATGTATACCTGTGGCAGATTACTTTTGATATATGGCAAAACCAATACAATATTATAAAGTTAAAAAATAAAATAAAAAATAACATCTGAATTCAAATACTTAAATGATCAATATTCAACCCATCATTTTCTCAACAAGATACCTTAAGAGAATCTGGATACAACAGGGGCTGCATTCAGGGTTCAGAAGGAAGTTGCTTAACAATTAAGCAGACACAGTTCCTAGACAGGTGAGTTGGTCAGTGGTGTACTGGCAAGAGGGATGAGGTGGTTAGGCACAACCTTGGAAGATCCCATCAGGTGAATCAAACTCAGGCAAAGGAGACTAGATGGACTTCTGTGATTTTTAAGAAGTATTTAACTTAAAAGTTCATTTTTATTCAACTTAACATCTGAATTGTGAGTTGACTATGAAGGAACAAAAATTTCACTGAAGTGTAAATGTCTCTTTCCTAATCATACATTAGAGAGGAAACATGTCTCACAGACCTTACTCATGGCACAGATTAGAATATATTTATTATGTAACAGCAGTAATGCTGTGAACATCATTAAGGGAGGTCAGCTGACTTACTCAAGGTCATTGTAAATCCTCTCCCAAAAAGTAAGGTTTCCTACATCCAATTAAGCATACAAGATTTCCTGCAATACACAGAGCCCATACTCTGAGGCCCTGAAAACTGATGGTTTAAAAAAAAAAATTCCAAGCTGAATATAACTTGACATTCTGCCTAGTTTAAATATGTAACATTGCTTCTAGTACTATCTAGCTGAAAGATTTTTTTTTTAATGCAAGAGGTAGGATGTTGTGGCGATTAGCACCTTGGTTCCTTATTTTAATTTTGAAGTTACTTAATTTCCCTGAACCTCACTCTTCCCTGGGTAAAATGAGGATGCATGTGTGCATGTGTGTGTGCTCAGTCATGTCTGACTTTTTGAGACCCCATGGACTATAGCCCGCCAGGTTCTTCTGTCCATGGAATTTTCCAGGCAAGAAATACTAATATAGATTGCCATTTTCTACTCCAGGGCATCTTTCTGACTCAGAAACTGAACCTGGGTCTCTTGCATCTCCTGCATTGTCAGGCAGATTCTTTACCATTGAGCTACCTATAGCTTGAGATAATTTTTGCAATCACAGTGCTTCATGCTCTAGTAAATGTTCAATAAATAGCACCAAATGCAGTTAATAGGAGAAGGCAATGGCAACCCACTCCAGTACTCTTGCCTGGAAAATCCCGTGGACAAAGGAACCTGGTAGGCTGCAGTCTATGGGGTCACACAGAGTCAGACACGACTGAAGCGACTTAGCAGTAGCAGCAGCAGCAGTTAATAATAATAGTTAATATCATAATCATTTACTACTCTCAACTTCAGATGACCCAGATGACACAGTTACTACTTCTCTCAATGACTGACATTTCCAGGAAAGCACTAAACTAGTAGAACAATGGCTTAAAAAAAACACCATTTCAGCGAAGGCACACAGGCCCACACATTTCACACTGCTACACACACACTGCAACTCTCAGGAATAATTAACTGAAACCAATGACTTCACTCCTGATGCACTGGAAAATGCTATACAGTTTCCTCCATTTCCACAGAAGATGGTCTCACCATAAAGTATTACTAATAGCACAGCACTGCTGGGGAAAAAATCATCTGTCAGAGTAAACAATGCAAACTGTTAAGTAAGTCAATAGCTACACACTTTCTGTGACTTAAAAAAAAAAAAAAGCTTTAATTTTCATTCTGGATTTCAGAAATACAATTAAGAAGAAATGAGGGAGTCCTTCAAGATGGAGGAGGAGGAAGATGTAGAGATCACTTCCCTCCCCACAAACACATCAAAATACATCTGCACATGGAATAACTCCTACAGAACACCTATTGAACAGTGGCAGAAGACCTTCCAAAAAGGCAAGCTAATCTCTGCATAAGGGGGTAGGGCAAAATAAATAAGAAAAAAAGAGAGATACAAAGAATTTGGCTTGGAACCCACACCTCAGGGAGGGAGCTGTGAAGGAGAGAAAGTTTCCACACACCTGGAAAACCCCTCATGGGCGGGGGCAGGGGGAACCTTGGAACCTCAGAGGAGAGTGCAGTAACAGGTGTGTGGAGGACAATACTGAGAGAATTCTACACAGGGATGGAAGCTAATTACTACTGCCCAGCCTGAGACACTTGTCTGCCTGTCTTCCAGGGCAGGTAGGGGCTGGGAGCTAAGGCTCAGGCTTTGGAGGTCTGATCCCAGGGACAGGACTGGGAGTGACTGCCATGAAGACAACCTGAGGGGGCTATATGATACAGCTGAGGGAGTCCACAAAAAAAACCTGGGCCTCCCAGGGAGGCAAGAGATCATTATCGCAGGGAAGTTCTAACTCCACAAGCTCACAGACAGCAAGATGCAGCCTTTGCAAGTGCCACAGGTGGGATGAGCCACGGCTTCAGTCTGTGACCACAGAGGTGGGAATGCTGGCCAGCTGCTTCCAAGGCCAGCTTGTATGCCAGAGGTTAGTGGTGGATGGGGGGTGGTGGGGAGACAAGGCTGTACTCTGTGACCCCGGAGGTGAGCCTGTGGACTCCCACCAAGCTGTGAGCAGGTGAAGGTCACTGCAGACACCTTTCTGGGAGCCTGTGCACCCTAGCACTACTGAGGGACCCCATTACCCAGGGCCAATTCCCCTAGGAGAGTGCACGACCCACCTCTGTCTGTAGCAACTTCCCACAGGCCCCTGCTGCTGCAGGGAGTCCCCACACATCACAACTGTGACTGCCGCATCCCTCCCTCTCCCTGGCCACACTGAGCAAGTGAGCCTGAAACAGCCGCTTCTATCTCCCTCCCCTTGTCTGGGTGGGAAACATGCCAGAGGGCGGCCTACAAACACAGGCAGGGCCAAAACCAAAATGGAGCACGCCAGGGGTTGTGTGGCTAAAGAGGAAGGAAATTTGCTTGTGCAACCACAGCAAATTCCCCTACTTGGGATGAAATTCCCCCAGTTGTTTGAAACTGTGGACTTAAGGGGCAATGGTGGACTCTGGAAGCAAGTACAAGCTAGAGTAAAGCCAGATCCAAGTCTGAGCTGACCTCACAGTGCCCAAGGCAGGTCCAGAGAACTTTCTGGTAGTATCAGAGGACTTTCTGAGTGGGCAGACTGGCTGGACCTCACTGTGGGGGAGAGGACACTCACAACTAAGTCCAGGGGAAAATGTTTTTCTTACTAACACTATCTCTATATTTTTGTCTTTTTTTTTTTTTTTTGCTATGTTCTATTGCTTTTTTTTTGTTATCCCTTTAATTTTTATTTTCTAATTACCTTTTCCTTTTTTTATGCTTTTATTTTTAAATTTTATTTTTTCCTATGTCTACAGTACTTTTTCACTATATTGTAATTTTTCCATGTTTTGGTTTTTGTATTTTACTAGTTTTCAGTGTTTGTTTTCATTTATGGGTTTGTTTATTGGTCTGATTATTCTCTTCTTAGTTCCTCTTTTCATTCTTCCTTTTTTTTTTTCTTGTCTTTTCTTTTTGTGAGTGTGAGTATGTGAGTTTATTTGTGTTTTTGTCTGTTTAATTTTACCATTTGTTTCAGGGCTTTGTCTGTCCATTCTTTGTTTGTATGTTTGTTTGCTTTTTTCCTTTCTTTTTTTTTTTTTTTTTCTATTTCTTTCTTTCTCTTTCTTCTCTGTGCTGTGTAGTATCTTAGTGCTCCAGCCAGGGGTCAGGCCTGAAACCTCCAACGTAGGAGACCTGAGTCCAAGATGCTGGGCAATCAGAGAACTCCCAACCTCATGGCATATTAATCAGTGAGAGCTCTCTCAAAGGCCTCCATCTTACTACTAACACCAAGACCCACCCAAGGCCAGCAAGCTCCAGTGCCAGAGCTGCCAAAAGCCATACCAAGCTCACAGACACTCCAAACACACCACTGGATATGGCATTGCCCTTCAGCAAGACAAGACCTAGATCCACTCACCAGAAAACAGGCACCAGTCTCTCCTCTACCAGGAAGCCTTCACAAGACACTGGTCCAACCCCACCCAGGGGAACAAACCTCACAAGTAAAAGGAACCTGCAACCTTGCAAGGGGTGGAAAGGAGACCCCAAACACATTGATTAAACAAAATGAAAAGACAGAGAAACAGAGTAGATGAAGGAGCATGGTGAAAAACCAACAAGACCAAACAAATGGAGAGGACATAGGCAGTCTACCTGAAAAAGAATTCAGAGTAATGATAGTAAAGATGATCCAAAATCTCAGAAATAAAATGGAGGCATAGATAAATAGGATTGATGTGTGGGTTGAGAATATACAAAAAGTGTTTAATGACAACACAGTAATTGGAATAAAAAATACACTTGAGTAAAACAACAGCAGAGTTTTTAGTCTGTACATGTCCCTTGGCCTGAGGTATGTCTGTTGTAAACAGGATATATATGGATATTGTTTTTTTAATCTATTCAGCCAGTGTGTATCTTTTGGTTGGAGCATTTAATCCAAAGACTGGATAAGTGAGCTGGAACATAGAATGGTGGAAATAATGGAAGCAGAGAAGAATAAAGAAAGAATGAAAAGAAATAAAGGACAGTCTCAGAGACCTCCATGACAACATTAAGTACACTGACATTTGGTCCAAGAGGAAGGAAATGAAAGGGTATTAGAAAATATTGAAGGAGATTACAGTTTAAAACTTCCCTAACATGGGAAAGGAAATAACCGCCCAAACCCAGGAAGCCCAGAGAGTGCCATACAGGAGAAGCCCAAACAGAAACACACCAAGACACATATTAATCAAACTAACAAAAATTAAACACAAAGAAGAAGTATTAAAAGCAGCAAGGGAAAAGCAATAAATAACATACCAGGAATCCCTGTAAGGTTAACAGCTGATCTTTCAGCAGAAACACTGCAGGCCAGAGGGAGTGGCAGGATACACTGAAAGTGATGAAAGGGAAAAAAACTACAACCAAGATTACCCTACCCAGCAAAGATCTCATTCAGACTGGATGGAGAAATTGACAGCTTTACAGACAAGCAAAAGTTAAGAGAATTCAGCAACACAAAACCACCTTTACAACAAATGCTAAAAGAACTTCTCTAGACAAGAAACACAAGGAAAGAAAAGACCTACAAAAGCAAACCCAAAACAATAAAATAAATGGTAGCAGAATCATATATATCAAAAACTACCCTAAATCGAAATGGATTAAATGCTCCAACCAAAAGATACACACTGGCTGAATAGATTAAAAAAACAATATCCATATATATCCTGTTTACAACAGACATACCTCAGGCCAAGGGACATGTACAGACTAAAAGTAAGGGGCTGGGAAAAGAGATTTTATACGAATGTAAATCAAAAGAAGGCTGGAGTAGCAATACTCATATCAGATAAAACAGACTTTAAAACAAAGGATATTATAACAGACAAGAAATGATACTACATAATAATCAACAGATCAATCCAAGAAGGAGATATAACAGTTATAAATATATAATTACTCAACATAGGAACACCACAATACATAAGGCAAATGCTAACAACTACAAAAGGGGAAATCAACAGTAACAATAGCAGCAGGAGTCTTTAACACTACCACTCAGACCAAAAGATAGATCATCCAAAAGAAAATTAATAATGAAGCACAATCTTTAAATGATATATTAGCCCATATGGACCTAACTTATATCTACAGGATATTCCATCAAAAAGCAGTAAAATATACTTTTTTTCTGAGGTGCACATGAGACATTCTCCAGGAAAGATCACAGCATGGGTCGCAAAGTCAACCCCTGGTTAATTTAAGAAAATTACAATTGTATGAGTAATTTTTTTCTGACCAAAATGCTATAAGATTAGATATCAATTACCAGAAAACCCTTATGGCAGAAAGTGAAGAGGAACTAAAAAGTCTCTTGATGAAGGTGAAAGAGGAGAGTGAAAAAGTTGGCTTAAAACTCAACATTCAGAAAACTAAGATCATGGCATCCAGTCCCATCACTTCATGGGAAATCGATGGAGAAACAGTGGAAACAGTGCCAGACTTTATTTTTGGGGGGCTCCAAAATCACTGCAGATGGTGACTGCAGCCATGAAATTGAAATACACTTACTCCTTTGAAGAAAAGTTACGACCAACCTAGATAGCATATTCAAAAGCAGAGACATTACTTTGCCAACAAAGGTTCATCTAGTCAAGGCTATGGTTTTTCCTGTGGTCATGTATGGATGTGAGAGTTGGACTGTGAAGAAAGCTGAGCGCTGAAGAATTGATGCTTTTGAACTGTGGTGTTGGAGAAGACTCTCGAGAGTCCCCTGGACTGCAAGGAGATCCAACCAGTCCATTCTGAAGGAGATCAGCCCCGGGATTTCTTTGGAAGGAATGATGCTAAAGCTGAAACTCCAGTACTTTGGCCACCTCATGTGAAGAGTTGACTCATTGGAAAAGACTGTGATGCTGGGAGGGATTGGGGGCAGGAGGAGAAGGGGATGACAGAGGATGAGATGGCTGGATGGCATCACTGACTCAATGGACGTGAGTCTGAGTGAACTCCGGGAGTTGGTGATGGACAGGGAGGCCTGGTGTGCTGATTCATGGGGTCGCAAAGAGTCGGACACAACTGAACGACTGAACTGAACTGAACTGAACCAGAAAAAAACTGAAGAAAAAAAAAGAAAAAAAACACAAACACAAACACATGGAGGCAAAACAATACAGTTTTAAATAACCAAGAGATCACTAAGAAATCAAAGAGGATGTCAAAAAATACCTATAAACAAGTGACAATGAAAACATGACAACCCAAAACCTATGGAATACAGCAAAAGCAGTTCTATGAGGGAAGTTTAGAGCAATACAATTCTACCTCAAGAAATAAGAAAAACATGATCAAGTGGAGTTTATCCCAGGGATGTAAGGATTCTTCAACATATGTAAATCAATCAATGTGAAACAAAATATTAACAAATTAAAACAAAATCATATGATCATCGCAATAGATGTAAAGAAAGTTTTCCACAAAATTAAGTATCCATTTATGATTTAAAAAACTATCTAGAAAATTGGCACAGAAGGAAACTTTTGTTGTTGTTTAGTCATTATGTTGTGTCCAACTCTTTTGTGACCACACGGACTGTAGCCTGCCAGCCTTCTCTATCCATGGGATTTCCCAGACAAGAATACTGGAGTGGGTTGTCATTTCCTTCTCCAGGGTATCTTCCTGACCCAGGTAACGAATCCACATCTCCTGAACTGGTAGGCATATTCTTTACCACTGAGCCACCTACGTCAACATGATAAAGGTCATATATGACAAACCAGCAAACATTATTCTCAATGGTGAGAAACTGAAAGCATCTCCTCTAAGATCAGGAACAAAACAAGGGTACCCATTCTCACTACTGTTATTCAATATAGTTTCAGAAGACCTAGACATGGCAATCAATAAGAAAAGAAATGGAATGGAGATTGGAAAAGTGGTGAAGGAAATGGCAACCCACTGCACTATTCTCTCCTAGAGAATCCTGTGGACAGAGGAGCCTGGTGGGCTGCCATCTATGGGGTGCACAGAGTTGGGCACGACTGAAGTGACTTAGCAGCAGCTGCTGCAGCAGCAGGTTGGAAAAGATGTAAAACTCTCACTATTTGCAGATGACGTGATACTATACATAGAAACCCCTAAAGATGCCACCAGAATATAATCAATGAATTTAGCAAAGTTACAAGATACAAAATTAATACACAGAAATCTCCTGCATTCCAATACACTAATGATGAATAATCAGAAAGAGAAATTTAGGAAACAATGACATTTATCACTGAAACAAAAAGAATGAAATACCTAGGAATAAAACTACCTAAAGTGACAAAAGAGCTGTAAGCATAAAACTGCAAGACACTGATGAAAGAAATAAAAAATGACACAAACATATGGACAGATAAACCATGTTCTTGGATTGGAAGAAACAATATTGTGAAAATGACTATACTACCCAAAGCAATCTACAGATTCAATGTAATCCCTATCAAATGACAAATGACATTTTTCACAAAACTAGAACAAAATATTTTACAATTTGTATGGAAACACAAAAGACCCTTAATAGCCAAATCATTCTTGAGAAAGAAAAATGAAGCCAGAGGAATCCACCTTCCTGACTTCAGACTATACTATGAAGCTACAGTCATCAAGACAGTATTGTACTGGCATAAAAACAGAAATACAGACCAATTGAATAAGATAGAAAGCCCATAAATAAGCCCATACATCTATGGGCACCTTATCTTTGACGAAGGAGGCAAGAATATACAATGAAGAAAAAGCAGGGTCTTCAATAAGTGGCTCCAACAGTAAAGCATCTGCCTACAATGCAGGAGACCCAGGTGTTCAATTCCTGGGTCTGGAAGATCTCCTAGAGAAGGAAATGGCAAACCACTCCAGTATTCTTGCCTGGAAAAATCCCATGGACGGAGGGGCCTGGTAGACTACAGTCCATGGGGTCACAAAGAGTTGGACACGACTGAGCGACTTCTCTTTCAACAAGTGGTGCAGGCAAAACTAGACAACTATATGTATTATAAAAGAATGAAACTGGAACACTTCCTAACACCATATACAAAAATAAACTCAAAATGGATTAAAGACTTAAATGTAAGTTCAGAAACTATAAAACTCTTAGAGGAAAACATAGGCAGAACACTCTTTGACACAAATCACAGTAAGATCCTCTCTGACCCACCTCCTAGAATAATGTTAATAAAAACAAAAGTCAACACATGGGACCTAATTAAACTTAAAAGTTTTTGCATAACAAAGGAAACTGTAAACAAGATGAAAAGACAACCCTCAGAATTGGAGAGAACAATTGCAAATGAAGCAACTGACAAAGGATTAATCTCTGAAACATATATGCAGTTCAAAATCAGAAAAACAAACAACCTAATCAAAACAGGCAGAGAACCTAAACAGACATTTCTCCAAAGATAACATACAGATGGCCAATAAACACATGAAAAGATGCTAAACATCACTCATTACTAGAGAAATGCAAATCAAAACTGCAATGAAGTATCACCTCACACCAGGTACTTCCCAGCTGGTACTACTTCCCAGGTACTACTCAGATAGTAAAGAATCCACCTGCAATGCAGGAGACCTGGGTATGATCTCTGGGTTGGGAAGTTTCCCTGAAGAAGGGAATGGCAACCCATTCTAATATTCTTGCCTGTAGAATTCCATGGAGAGAGGAGCCTGGTGGCTACAGTCCATGGAGTCACAGAGACTCGGACATGACTCAGTGACTAACACAAGTACAAAAGTCAGAATGACCACCATCAAAAAATAAATGTTTGGAGAATATGTGGAGAAAGGGACCCTGTTGCCCTATTGGTGGGAACATAACCTGACACAGCCACTATGGAGAACATGATGGAGATTCCTTAAAAACTAGGAATAAAACGACCATATGATCTAGCAACCCCCTTACTAGACAAATAAACTGAGAAAACCACAATTATGAAATACACATGTACTGCAACGTTCACTGCAGCACTATTTACAACAGCAAATACATGGAAACAACGCACGTGTCCACTGAGAGATGAATGGATAAAGATGTTGTGGTACATAAATACAATGGAATATTACTCAGCCATAAAAAGGACGGAATTTGTGTCAGTTGTGGTGAGATGGATGAACCTAGAGCCTGATATACAGAGTGAAGGAAGTCAGAAAGAGAAAAACAAATATATATTAATGAATATATATATGGAATCTGGAAAAATGGTACTGATAAACCTATCTGCATGGAAGGAATGAAAACACTAGATGACCTAGGGGGTCGCTTGCAGGGGGCATGGAAGGGAGGCTCAAGAGGGAGGAGATATGTATACAGTTATAACTAATTCATGTTGTTGTATGGCAGAAACCAACATAATATTGTAAAGCAATTACTCTCCAATTAAATTTAAAAAATCAAGTCACTAGAAAAGAAGAGAAAATGAACCCAAATTATAAAATCTGTTCTTTCACTGTTTCTAAAGATTTCAAAGGGATTCTCAAGTAGCAAAATATATTTTTGTTTCTAAGCCTTAGTTTTCCTTTTTGTCTTTAGCATAAATTATTGCTCAGATGATTAACAGCTATGTCTGTTCAACCTTTACTCACCTGCAGACACTCAAATTCCATCTTCCTGGTCAGAACATTTTGCTTTATCTTTTTGGGAGACAGGGCCCAACACACCTTTTCTATGTTGCATGAAGCTTTTCACCACAAAATTGGATTTCTCTTACCATCCCAGGCTCAAAGTGCCTGGTGATCCTGTCCTGCTCTAATTCAGATATTAGAAGTGTCTTTGTTTTTCTTTTTTAATAAAAAGCCCTTCCTTTGAGGCAAATTCATGGCCTCTGTTTCAGAGATGCAAGCCTGCCAGTACCACCTCCCTCGCCACTGAGGGAGTCAGCTTCCTGATGGAGCAAGATATCCCCAGCATGCCTTTGAAACCACAGCATGAGCAACACAGATGAATTAAATAGAAGCTCCCATGCAGAGACTTCAGTCTTTTCAGCAAGTAATCAATAAATCTAAGGTACCCTAAAATAAATTTTCATAAGCAGACTGGAATGGAATTTAAATGAATGGTTTTGATCTGCCTCAAACCAAGCTGAAAGCTTCTCTTTGCAAGGGCCTTCCCAAGTCCCAGACACCATTTTTAAAAGGCATATAATTAGGTTTGCTGTTTGCTGTTAAATGATGTAACTAAGGAGTCTTTTCATTGACAAACTGAGAATGAATTGTTCAAAAATTTTGAGAGTATGAATTATTTAAAATTACTCAAAGATTACATCTTCCATCCAATTTCCCAATCTAGAAACCTGTTGACTATTGACAACCCTGCACATTCTAAGTCGAGTCACTAGCTGAAACCAACTATCTCCAATTCAGACCCATCTCTAAAATGAGACTGTCATTCACCTCAATTGCTCCAGCTTTCAAACCTTGTTTAAAAGATTTCAATAATATCTTCCTTGGTTGCCAGACTCATGCAGCCACCTCCCACTGTCCAGGGAGACCTCAGCTAAAGCAAAGACAAGCATACTGTCTCCTGTAAGGTGACATCCACACCTTACAGATCTCCAATGATTCTGAGATGGAATTCTGTGTCTTGGTCTGGCCCATGCACGTGCCCTGACCCATGGCCATCTGCCCACCATATCTCCTCCCATACTTCTCAAGGGCCCCTTTGCTCCTGACACCCCCGATGACTCCCTGTTTTCTGGATGTGCCAGGATCCATCAGAGCCCCATGCTTCTGGGGCAGATGATTTCTTTCAAAGACCCCGTGGCTTTCCACCTGGCAAACTCCTACTTATCCTTCAATTACCACTATGAATGCCCCCTCTCTGGGTGTGGTGGAGGGCTCCTCCACATGTCCTACCCCAGGAAGTTAAGCGTGGCATTGTCTATGTTCCCACAGCACATTTAGCATCTGCAATTCCTCTTTCACATGTGGCCTGTGTGCTCCCCACCCCCAGTTAAGCAGGAGCTCCCCTGAGATGTGAAGGTGTGCTATTCCTAGGTGGGTATGGATACTAACACTGGCAGAATCCCCTACTGTGTATTAGCTTCATCATTATCTCACACAAAGTACATGAACTTCAAGCCAGGCAACTCCTCAATTTAAATCATAAATCCCAGCACCATCATCTTCTAGAAGCTTAGCTGTGGAGCCTTGTGCTTCCTCGTCTGTTAACAACCAGCTTATGAGGAGGCAGAAGGAAGAACTAAGGAAGAATGAAATATGTGAACACTGACTGGAGACATCAGGTATGCGTGTATCAACAAGAACAATGATAAGATGGCTCTGACACCGACTCTGTGTTGGGCATGTGGTCATCAACTGTCCGTTTTTACCAAGTGGTAACAGAGGCCCATAGAGGACATGGGAGCTGACCAAAGCCATGGGGCAAGTGCCAAGATCCAAACTCCCTGTGGATCTAACTATACACTCCAAACATCACTTCACTTACCTAAGTACCTGATATGTCATTTAATCCTTACCAAAATCCCGTTGACTTTCCTCACTTTGTGGATGAAAAAACTGAGCCTCAAATAAATACTTTGCCCCAAATCATATAATTACAAGGTAAACAAGCTAGGACTCAAACTCAAGTGTGGCTAAACTCAAAACACTTCAGTCAAAATCCCATGGGCATTTTATAAAAGGTGCAAATATACTGTAAAATGGAAGACTGACAGGGATCTCAGGAAAAGTAACTCTATGGCAGTGATTCAATATGAAGCCAGGTTCCCCTTGGTTAAGATGATCAGGAAAACTTCCTGGAAGTATTTTACAAGTATTTAAAAACAAAACTGGACACTAAAGAA
Source organism: Bos mutus (assembly GCF_027580195.1). Classification (NCBI taxonomy): domain Eukaryota; kingdom Metazoa; phylum Chordata; class Mammalia; order Artiodactyla; family Bovidae; genus Bos; species Bos mutus. The sequence goes on along the minus strand of NW_027219868.1, from coordinate 44,718 downwards.
ATGACAATTACTATTGGCTCGAGAGCACTCAGGACAAGGTTGAAGTCGGCAGACCAGGGACAGAGAATTGTGGGGCACTTGGGGAACCAGGGACAGTCACAATGGAGAGAAGAGAAGGAAGGAGTGTACATCACATGAGCAGCAACAGGGGCCCTCAGCAAAGCAGAGCAGACCCAGTCCTGGTGAGAATGAACCATGACAATAAGCAGGTGGGAAGCATGAGGACTGATCCAGGCTCTTGCCCAAAGCAGGTGGTGGCAGTCCTTGGCTCAGAGGCAGGCTTCCCGAGAGCTGAGGGGCACAGGTGGGCCACAGGGCCCCAGGGCAGAGGCAGGTGGAAGGAAGCCATAGTCATGCCTTCAAGAAAGATCACTTGACATTTTGCAAAGAAGTCTGATTTCAGATAAGCTGAATCTGAGATGTCAATGGAACATAGAGGTCAAGCTTTCAGCAGGCAGACATGCATAATCAGAGCCTGCAGATGTGAAAGGAGGTGGGAACTTGCATGCAAGCCAGTGCATATGCACACATGTGTGTGTAAAGAAAATGGGGTGGGGGAAGAATTGTAAGGACTCTACTTTCTATCAATACATTTTAGCAGCAGGAAGAAGAAAGGAGAAAAAAATTCTGTTTTATAGCAAGTGAAGTGAAAGCGAGTTTCCAGGAAGCATTGTTTAAAATGGCCTGAGATCCAATTAGAAGTAAGGAAAATGAATTCTCAAAATTAAGGGAATAGCCATCATTTCAGAAATATCTGAAATATGTTGATGGGCTTGTAAATTGGAAAATAAAGGACAAAATACTGGTAGAAAAGTAGAAGCAAGTTTTCCAGACATTTGTAAAAAGAAAGAAATTCGTCCATATAAGATGAACTCAAGAAAGATCGCATAAAACTATAGACTTACCACTAAAATGAGAAGGAGTCCCAGCGCAGAATAAGTGGGTTGAATGGTTGCTAAGAAGGAAAGACATTTGAAACAGGGAAGGAACGTGTGCTGAGCAGTCAAGGGTAAGGAAGCAGCTCAGAAAAGGCCTCGTGAAAGTTCTGTGGACTTCCTGCAAAAACTGCTGACAGCTCTGAGGAGGAGAGTCAGAAGCAATGAGCAGTAAGGGGGAAAATCCAGGAGGTCAAACACTAAGAAATGCAAGCTCATCTCTGCACAGACCTGCTTAGTAGAGCAGCAAGGGTTCCAGAAACAGAATTTCCTAATTGGTATGTAGCACGACTTTGTTTCTATGGACAGGATCTGAGCCTGGGCCTCCAGCTCACAGTGGAAATGGAGACAGGCTAATAGGCCATCATGCTGAGGTTCCCAGTGATATGAGAGCAGGTAGAAGGAGGGGATAGCCTGGTAGGAAGCTGCTGTATAACACTATTGATGCACACACACACCATGAAATGAAGGGAAACAAAGACAAAGCCAACAAACATAGAGATTTTCAACAAGTATCATCTGATAAAAAGAAACCAATTTTAAGTTCAGTTCAGTCACTCAGTCATGTCCAACAATTTGTGACCCCATGGACTGCAGCATGCCAGGCTTCCCTGTTCATCACCAACACCCAGAGCTTGCTCAAATTCATGTCCGTCAAGTCAGTGATACAATCCAACCATCTCATCCTCTGCTGTCCCCTTCTCCTCCTGCCTTCAATCTTTCCCAGTATCAGAGTCTTTTCTAGTGAGTCAGTTCTTCGCATCAGGTGGCCAAAGTGCTGGAGTTTCAGGGTCAACATCAGTCCTTCCAGTGAACATTCAGGACAGATTTCCTTTAGGATTGACTGGTTTGAATACCCTGCAGTCCAAGGGACTCTCAAGATTCTTCTCCAACACCAAAGTTAAAGAGCGTCAATTCTTTGGTGTTCAACTTTCTTTATAATCCAACTCTCACATCCATACATGACTACTGGAAAAACCATAACTTTGACTAGACAGACATTTGTTGGTCAGCTAAAGTCTCTGCTTTTTAATATTCTTTCTAGGATGGTCATAGTTTTTCTTCCAAGAAGCAAGTATCCTTTAATTTCATGGATGCAGTCACTATCTGCAGTGATTTAAGAGCCAAAAATATAAATTCTGTCACTGTTTCCATTGTCTCCCCATCTATTTACCATGAAGTAATGGGACCAGAGGCGATTAACTTTGTTTTTTGAATGTTGTTTTAAACCAGATTTTTCACTCTCCTCTTTCACTTTCATGAAGAGGCTCTTTAATTCTTCTTCACAATCTGCAATAATGGTGGTCTTACCTGCATATCTGAGGTTATTAATATTTCTCCCTGAAATATTGATTCTAGCTTGTGCTTCATCTGGCCTGGCATTTCACATGATGTATTCTACATACAAGTTAAATACGCAGGATGACAATATACAACGTTGACATACTTCTTTCCCAATTTGGAAACAGTCCACTGTTCCATGTCCAGTTCTAACTGTTGCTTCTTGACCTGCATACAGGTTTCTCAGTAGTCAGGTAGGCTAGTTTGGTATTCTCATCTCTTTAGGAATTTTCCAGTTTGTTGTGATCCACACAGTCAAAGACTTTAGCATAGTCAAAGAAGCAGAAGTAGATATTTTTCTGGAAATCTCTTGCTTTTTCGATGATCCAACAGATGTTGGCAATTTGATCTCTGGTTCCTCTGCCTTTTCTAAATCCAGCTTGAACATCTGGAAGTTCTCATTTCACATACTACTGAAGCCTCATTTGGAGAAGTTTGAGCATATTTTGCCAGCATGTGAGATGAGTGCAATTGTGTTGTAGTTAGAACATTCTTTGGGATTGGAATGAAAACTGACCTTTTCCAGTCCTATGGCCACTGCTGAGTCTTCCAAATTTGCTGGCATACTGAGTGCAGCACTTTCACAGCATCATCTTTCAGGATTTGAAATAGCTCAGCTGGAATACCATCACCTCCACTAGCTTTGTTTGTAGTGATGCTTCCTAAGGATCACTTGACTTCTCACTCCATAATGTCTGGCTCTAGGCAAGTGATCATACCATCGTCATTATCTGGGTCATTAACATCATTTTTGTATAGTTCTTCTGTGTATTCTTGCCACCTCTTCTTTGTAACTTCTGCTTCTGTTAGGTCTATACCGTTTCTGTCCTTTATTGTGTCCACCTTGAAGTATTACTATCAACAAAGCTAGTGGAGGTGATGGAATTCCAGTTGAGCTATTTCAAATCCTCAAAGATGATGCTGTGAAAGTATTGCACTCAATATGCCAGCAAATTTGGAAAACTCAGCAGTGGCCACAGGATTGGAAAAGGTCAGTTTTCATTTCAATCCCAAAGAAAGGCAATGCCAAAGAATGCTCAAACTACTGCACAATTGCACTCATCTCACATGCTAGTAAAGTAATGCTCAAAATTCTCCAAGCCAGGCTTCAGCAATATGTGAATCATGAACTTCCTGATGTTCAAGCTGGTTTTAGAAAAGGCAAAGGAACCAGAGATCAAATTGTCAACATCTGCTGGATCATGGAAAAAGCAAGAGAGTTCAAGAAAACATCTATTTCTGCTTTATTGACTATGCCAAAGCCTTTGGTTGTGTGGATCACAACAAACTGTTGGAAATTCTTCAAGAGATGGGACTACCAGACCACCTGACCTGCCTCTTGGGAAACATGTATGCAGGTCAGGAAGCAACAGTTAGAACTGGACATGGAACAACAGACTGGTTCCAAATAGGAAAAGAAGTACGCCAAAGCTCTATATTGTCACTGTGCTTATTTACCTTATATGCACAGTACATCATGAGAAATTCTGGGTTAGATGAAGCATAAGCTGAAATCAAGATTGCTGGAAGAAATTTCAATAACCTCAGATATGCAGATAACATCACCCTTATGGCAGAAAGTGAAGAAGAACTAATGAGCCTCTTGATGAAAGTGAAAGAGGAGAGAGAAAAAGTTGGCTTAAAACTCAACATTCAGAAAACTAAGATCATGGCATCCAGTCCCATCACTTCATGGCAAATAGATGGGGAAACAGTAGGGGAAAAAAAAAAAAACAGTGGCAGACTGCAGCCATGAAATTAAAAGATGCTTGCTCCTTGGAAGAAAAGCTATGACCAACCTAGACAACATATTAGAAAGCAGAGACATTACTTGGCCAACAAAACTCAATCTGGTCAAAGCCATGGTTTTCCCAGTTGTCATATATGGATGTGAGAGTTGGACTATGAAGAAAGCTGAGTGACGAAGAATTGGTGCTTTTGAACTGGGGTGTTGGAGAGGACTCTTGAGAGTCCCTTGGACTGCAAGGAGATCCAACCAGCCCATCCTAAATAAATCAGTCCTGAATGTTCATTGGAAGGACTGATGATGAAGCTGAAACTCCAAAACTTTGACCACCTAATGCGAGGAACTGACTTACTGGAAAAGACCCTGATGCTGGGAAAGATTGAAGGCGGGAGGAGAAAGGGACAACAGAGGATGAGATGGTTGAATGGCATCACTGACTCAATGGATATGAGTTTGAGTAAACTCTTGGAGTTGGTGATGGACAGGGAGGCCTGGCATGGTGCAGTCCATGGGTTCGCAAAGAGTTGACACAACTGAGCGACTGAACTGGACTTGCACAAAACGTTCCCTTGGTATCTCTAATTTTGTTGAAGATCTCTTGTCTTTAGCATTCTATTGTTTTCCTCTATTTCTTTGCATTGATCCCTAGGAAGGCTTTCTTATCTCTCCTTGCTATTCTTTGGAACTCTGCATTCAGATGGATATATCTTTTTCTCTTTTGCCTTTCACTACTCTTCTTTTCTCAGCTATTTGTAAGGCCTGATCAGACAACCATTTTTCCTTTTTGCATTTCTTTTTCTTGGGGATGGTCTTGATCACTGTCTCCTGTACAGTCACGAACCTCCGTCTATAGTTCTTCAGGCATTCTGTGGATCAGATTTAATCCATTGAATCTGTTTGTCACTTCCACTGTATAATCGTAAGGGATTTGATGTAGGTCATACCTGAATGGTCTTGTGGATTTCTCTACTTTTTTCATTTTAAGTCTGAATTTGGCAATAAGTAGTTCATGATCTTAGCCACAGTCTTTTTTTCTTTCTTTTCTTTTTTTTTACTGACTATATAGAGCTTCTCCATCTTCAGCTGCAAAGAATGTAATCAATCTGATTTCAATATTGATCATCTAGTAATGTTGATGTGTAGAGTTATCTCTTGGTTGTTGAAAGAGGGTGTTTTCTGTGATCAGTGTGTTCTCTTGGCAAAACTGTTAGCCTTTGCCCTCTTCATTTTGTACTCCAAGACCAAAGTTGCCTGTTACTCCAGGTATCTCTTGACTTCCTATTTTTGCATTCCAGTCTCCTATGATGAAAAAGACATTTTTTTTTTTTTTTTTTTTTGTGAGTTCTAGAAGGTCTTGTAGGTTATCACAGAATTGTTCAGCTTCTTCAGCATTAGTGTTTGGGGGCATAGACTTGGATTAATGTGATATTCAAAGATTTGCCTTGGAAATGAACAGAGATCTTTCTGTCATTTTTGAGATTGCACCCAAGTACTGCACTTTGTGTTGATTATGAGGGCTACTCCATTTCTTCCAAGGGATTCTTTCCTGCTGTAGTTGATATAATGGTCATCTGAATTTTTTTTTTTTTTTTTTTTTTTTTTACTTTACAATATTGTATTGGTTTTGCCATACATTCACATATATCCTCCACAGGTGTACACATGTTCCCAATCCTTAACCCCCTTTCCACCTCAAATTAGCCCATTCCAGTCCATTTTAGTTTGATTCCTAAAATGTTGATGCTCACTCTTGCCGTCTCCTGTTTGACGACACAATTTAGCTTGATTCATGAACCTAACCTTCCAGGTTCCTATGCAATAGTGTTCTTTAAAGCACTGGACTTTACTTCCATCACCAGTCACATCTACAACTGGGCATTGTTTCCACTTTAGCTCATCCTCTTCATTCTTTTTGGAGCTATTTCTCCACTCTTCTCCAGTAGCATATTGGGCACCTACCGACTTGGGGTATTCATCTTTCAGTGTCACATCTTTTAACCTTTTCACACTGTCCATGGGGTTCTCGAGGTAAGAATACTGAAGTAGTTTGCCATTCCCTTCTCCAGTGGACCATGTTTTGTCAGAACTCACTACCATGACTTGTCCATCTTGGGGACCCTACATGACATGGCTCATAGTTTCACTGGGTTAGACAAGGCTGTGAGCCAAGTGATCAGTTTGGTTAGTTTTCTGTAATTGTGGTTTCCATTCTGCCTGCCCTCTGATGGATAAGGATAAGAGGCTTGTAGAAGCTTCCTGATGGGAGGGACCGGATGTGGGGGAATCTGGGTCTTGGTCTGATGGGCAGGGCCATGCTCAATAAATCTTTAATCCAATTTTCTGTTGATGGGTGGGGCTGTGTTTCCTCCCTGTAGTTTAGCCTGAGGTCAAACTATGGTAGGGGTTATGGCAGCAACCTCCTTCAAAAGGACTTATGCAGGCACTGTTGTATTCAATGCCCCTGACCCCACGGCAGGTCAGTGTTGACCTCTGCCTGAGACTCCTGGACACTCACAGGCAAGTGTGGCTCAGTCTCTTGTAGAGTCACTGCTCCTTTCTCCTGGGTCCCAGTGTGCACAAGGTTCTGTTTGTGCTTTCCAAGAGTCTGTTTCCCCAGTCCCCTGTAAGTTCTGTAATCAAATCCCACTGGCCTTCAAAATCAAATTCTCTAGGGTTCTCAGTCCCTTTTCTGGATCTCGAGGTTAGGAAATCTGTTGCAGGCCCTAGAACTTTCACAACAGTGTGAGAACTTCTTTGGGACAATTGTTCTCCAGTTTGTAGGTTGTCTACTCAGTGGCTCTGTGGTGGGGATCACACACCACACCTCCCAGGTCTGCTGCAGTCAGAGCCCCTGTCCCTGAAGCAGGCCACTGCTGACCTGTGCTTCTGCAGGAGACACTCAGACACTCAAAGCCAGGGACCCCAGTCTCTTGTGGGGTCTCTGGATCCTGGTTCACACAAGGTTTTGTCTGAGCCCTCCAAGCATCTCTGGCAGTTATGGGGTTTGATTCTAAACGTGATTTCACCCCTCCTACCATCTTGTTGGGGGTTCTCTTTTGCCCGTGGACATGGTGTATCTTTTTTTGGTGGGATTTCAAACAACTATGAACTGATAAAAAGAAACCAACTTTAAGTTAAAGGTAGAAGTAAAAGAAATCAGTGGGGTGGGAGGAATAATAGCTCAGAGTAACAACAGGGCCCAGAGAAGGACACACTGGCTTAGTCAGAGCCTGGGGGAGAGACCGGGACTGAATTAGATGGAGGGGAGTGTGATGTATATGCTATCAATGTCAGGGCCCTTGAAGGTAGCCAGCCACCCATGAGGAGGAACAAGCAAAGAGGGCTGAGAGCCAGGGCTGCCTGGAAACAGCATCCTTGGTCCCTCTGCTGGGACCACAGAGTCCTGCTCAGGGAGGGGCAGAGCACTGCTCATTAGCAATCCAGTCTCACAATTAGATACTGACCAACACCAAGTCGGGGGCTTCCCTCATGGCTCAGACAGTAAAGAATCTGCCTGCAATGCAGGAGACCTGGGTTTGATCCCCAGGTCGGGAAGATCCCCTGGAGAAGGGAATGGCAACCCACTCCAGTATTCTTGCCTAGAGAATCCCATGGACAGAGGAGCCTGGAGGGCTACAGTCCCTGCGGTCAAGAAGAGTCGGGCACGACTGAATGACTAACCCACACAATGCCAAGCTAAGGTAAGAATATCCAAATGCAACGTTCTTTACTAGATGGAAGTACTATGGAAAACTGCATTCCTGAGTTTTCTGGACAGGACGCCCCTCCCTTGAAATCCAGGCTTCCCATATTGGAGCCTATGCTTTCTCGAAGGTATTAGCAGAAGGTGAGTTTTGACAATTTGCTCCAGGAAAATACAGACCAAAGAGAAGTATCAATCACACATTTGTTACAGCTGCTGTTGAGTCTCTTTCACAGAAACAGAAGCTAATATAAAGACTCAGCCTTAAAATGTGTTACCAACCACCTGCAGCCATTGGGAAGCCAGGTAAAAATCCATGACAAGCTCTACTTCTTACAGACAAGGTGCCTGGATGGTGCTTCCAGGGAGACTGATGGGATGATTAGTGGTCAGAGCTGCCACTATGACCACAGCTATAGTCATCATTTCTGAGACAAGCTACTCTCCAGAGTGCAAACACAGTTACACAAAACAGAGGCCCTGAGCAGCCATTTCTAAAGATCAAGGATTTGGACTTCCCTGCTGGTTAAGAATCTGCCAGCAGGGGACATGGGTTCAATCCCTGGTCCAAGAAGTTTCCACATGCTGTGGGGTAACTAAGCCCATGTGCCACAACTACTGAGCCCAAGCTCTACTGAAGCCTGCAAGTTCAAAAGCCCTTGCTCTGCAATAAAAGAAGCCAATACAATGAGAAGCTCACACACCACAACTAGAGAGAAGCCCCCACTTGCCACAACTAGAAAAAAATCCCTCTCAAAGCAAAGACCCAGCACAAATAAAAATAAATGAATAACATTTTAAAAATAATAACAATAAACACCAAGTTGTTATCACAGGAAGGGTCCTGTTAGAAGCTGTGCATTTGCCTTAGACCACCCGGGAGAAATATCAATAACCTCAGATATGCAGATGACGCCACCCTTATGGCAGAAAGAGAAGAGGAACTCAAAAGCCTCTTGATGAAAGTGAAACTGGAGAGTGAAAAAGTTGGCTTAAAGCTCAACATTCAGAAAACGAAAATCATGGCATCTGGTCCCATCACTTCATGGGAACTAGATGGGGAAATAGTGGAAACAGTGTCAGACTTGATTTTTCTGGGCTCCAGAATCACTGCAGATTGTGACTGCAGCCATGAAATTAAAAGACGCTTACTCCTTGGAAGGAAAGTTATGACCAACCTAGATAGCACATTCAAAAGCAGAGACTACTTTGCCAACAAAGGTTCGTCTAGTCAAGGCTATGGTTTTTGCTGTGGTCATGTATGGATGAGAGAATTGGACTGTGAAGAAGGCTGAGTGCCGAAGAGTTGATGCTTTTGAACTGTGGTGTTGGAGAAGACTCTTGAGAGTCCCTTGGACTGCAAGGAGATCCAACCAGTCCATTCTGAAGGAGACCAGCCCTGGGATTTCTTTGGAGGGAATGATGCTAAAGCTGAAACTCCAATACTTTGGCCACCTTATGCGAAGAGTTGACTCATTGGAAAAGACTCTGATGCTGGGAGGGATTGGGGGCAGGAGGAGAAGGGGATGACAGAGGATGAGATGGCTGGATGGCATCACTGACTCGATGGACGTGAGTCTGAGTGAACTCCGGGAGTTGGTGATGAACAGGGAGGCCTGGCGTGCTGCGATTCATGGGGTCGCGAAGAGTCAGACACGACTGAGAGACTGATCTTATCTAATCTGACACTTGTGAGATGTATGGGCTTCCCTCATAGCTCAGTTGGTAAAGAATCTGTCTGCAATGCAGGAAACCCTGGTTCAATTCCTGGGTCAGGAAGATCCACTGGGAAAGGGATAGGTTCTCACTCCAGTATTCTTGGGCTTTCCTTGTGGTTCAGCTGGTAAAGAATCCACCCATATTGTAGGATGTGGAGGTCCTTTAATGGACCGGAACCTGGTGGTCCGGAGTCCATGACGAGAAAGTGAAAGAAGGAAAAAGGCTAATATTTCCTGTGTTATGTAGCTGGCTTTCGCATTCCAGGAAATCAGCCAGAAATAGAGAGAGAGAGAAAGAAAGAAAGACACAGGGACCCAAGCTCTGATGGAGCAAAGGTGTTTTAATCAACATGGTGTGGGCATATATATTGTAGTTAATCTCAGCAAAGATAAAGATTAAAATTCCAGACTTACAAAACATAGGCGATCCATATTAAAGAGAGAGAGAGTTGTAAACAATCACTTTTATGGTATGGTTCACAAGAAGGAAGAGGGTACTTATCACTATATTGAAAAACTAATGAAGGCAAGGCCTGGATCCCTCAGCCCCAGAGAGGCTTGCCTCTCCTCTTAATTCCTGAATATTCAGGAATTAATAAGGAACAGAGGATTCCTGACAGATCCAAAACAGCACACTGGAAGCCTCCTGTTAAAGGCTTCCTGACAGGGGGGAGGAGCTAAGATGGCGGAGGAGTAGGATAGGGAGAACACTTTCTCCCCCACAAATTCATCAAAAGAACATTTAAATGCCGAGTAAATTCCACAAAACAACTTCTGAATGCCGGCAGAGGACATCAGGCACCCAGAAAACCAACCCAAGTCTTCGAAAGGAGGTAGGGAAAAATATAAAAGACAAAAAAAGGGACAAAAGAGGGAGGGACGGAGTTCCGTCCCGGGAAGGGAGTCTTAAAAAGAGAGAAGTTTCCAAACACCAGGAAACCTTCTCACTGCCAAATCTGTGCCGAGCCTTGGAAGCACAGAGGGCAACATAACAGGGAGGAAAAATAAACAATTAAAATCCACACATTGCGAGCCCTACGGTAACTCCCCCAGCGGAGAAGCAGCACAGACGCCTGCACACGCCATTAGCAAGCGGGGGCTGGGCAGGGAGGAGCGGCGCCGGCTGCATCGCAAGGATCTGGCCTGAATACCCCGAGCACTATCTGAGCGAAATAATTTGGGCTAGCAAACCAGACTGTGCGATATCTACCACACGAAAAGCCAGCCCTAACCTATGACACTGCCAGGCCCGCGCACAGCACAAAGAACTGAACAGATATAGCCAGCGGCAGACCATCCCCCTCCGGTGATAGGCAGCCAGAGCCGGAAGGGGACAATCGCAGCCCCAGAGAGACATTATCTATGAAACTGTAAGGAGGCTTCTTTGCTAACTAAAACTTCTTGGGGGTCTGGATGGTCAACATCTGCCTGAGAAGGTGTGCCAGTGCGCAACTAGATAACCGAGCAGCGGGGAGGCGATAAATCGCAGCAATCGCGCGCGCAAAACACCTCATCACCTGAGCTGCTCGGATCTGGGAAGGGCACAAAACGCAGGCCCAACTGAGAGTCTGCGCCTCTGAGGACTACCCGAGTGCCTGAACCTGAGCGGCTTGGACCTGGGAAGTACAGGCAGCCCAGGGCCGGCTGTGGATGGTTTACCGCGGAGCAACCTAGAGCCTGAGCAGCGTGGGCAGAGAGGCTACACGCGCCGTGAACAGGGGGCAGACCCAGTGTGGCTGAGGCACTGCGAGCACACGCCAGTGTTATTTGTTTGCAGCATCCCTCCCTACCTCCCCTCAGTGCGATTGAACAAGTGAGCCTATAAAAAAAAAAAAAAAAAATTAAGTCCTCTATTATTCCTTTAATTTCCACTTTTATAACCAATTACTTTGCAAAAAAAAAAAAAAAAAAAAAAAGACCCTATTTTTTAAAGCAAACTTCACATATATATAATTTTTTAAATAATTTTTTGACCTTTTTTTTTTTTTTTCCTTCTTTTCTTTAACATTGTATTTTTGAAATTCCAAACTCTACTCTAGATTTTTAATTTTAGCTTTTTAGTATTTGTTATCAATTTTGTACCTATAGTTTTTGTTTTTGTTTTTATATAATTTCTGGGACCCTTTTTTTTTTTTTTTTTTTTTATTTCTTTCTCTTCTTCTTTTAAATAACATTGTATATCTGAAATTCCAAACTCTGTTCTAGATTTTTAATTTATGCTTTTTGGTATTTGTTATCAATTTTGTACCTTTATTCTTTTTTTTAATAATGTATGCGACCTTGTTTGTTCTTGTTTGTTTGTTTGTTTTTTCTCGCTCTTTCTTTTTCTTCTTCTTTGTTTTTTAACGTTGTATTTTTGAAATTCCAAACTCTACTCTAGATTTTTAACTTTTGCTTTTTGGTATTAGTTATCAATTTTGTACCTATATTTTCTTTATAATTTTTGCGACCTTGTTTGTTTTTGTTTGTTCGTTTTTTCTCTTTCTTTTCCTTCTTCTTTTCTTTAACATCGTATTTTTGAAATTCCAAATTCTACTCTAGATTTTAAATTTCTGTTTTTATGTATTTGTTACCAATTTTGTACCTTAAGAACCCAATCTTCAGTACCCATTTTTCACTAGGGAGCGAGATTACTGGCTTAACTGCTCTCTCTCCCTTTGGACTCTCCTTTTTCTCCACTAGGTCGCCTGTGTCTCCTTCTTACCCCCTCTCTACTCTACCCAACTCTGTGAATTTCTGTGTGTTCCAGACGGTGGAGAACACTTAGGGAACTGATTACTGGCTGGATCTGTCTCCCTCCTTTTCATTCCCCCCATTTATCCTCCTGGCCACCTCTGCCACCTTCTTCCTTCTTCTCTTCTCTGTATAACTCTGTGAACAACTATGAGTGGTCGAGTTGTGGAGTGCACATAAGGAAGAGATTACTGAATAGCCCACTCTCTCCTCTTTCGATTCCACCTCATCTCATTTGGGTCACCTCTAACTCTCTCCTCACTCTTCTCCATATAACGCTGTAAACCTCTCTGGGTGAAACAAGTTTCAGGGCAAGACATACCAAGCAAATTCTCCAGCAGCAAGGAACACAGCCCTGAGCTCCAAGATACAGGTAGCCCAAAGTCACCCCAAAACCATAGACATCCCATAACTCATTACTGGACATTTTATTGCACTCCAGAGAGAAGAAATACAGCTCCACTCACCAGAACACCGACACAAGCTTCCCTAACCAAGAAACCTTGACAAGCCACCTGTACAAACCCACACAGAGCCAGGAAACACCACAATAAATAGAACTCCACAAACTGCCAGAATACAGAAAGGACACCCCAAACTCAGCAATTTAAACAAGATGAAGAGACAGAGGAATACCCAGCAGATAAAGGAACAGGATAAATGCCCACCAAACCAAACAAAAGAGGAAGAGATAGGGAATCTACCTGATAACGAATTCCGAATAATGATAGTGAAATTGATCCAAAATCTTGAAATCAAAATGGAATCACAGATAAATAGCTTGGAGACAAAGATTGAGAAGATGCAAGAAAGGTTTAACAAGGACCTAGAAGAAATAAAAGAAAGTCAATATAAAATGAATAATGCAATAAGTGAAATTAAAAACACTCTGGAGGCAACAAATAGTAGAATAACAGAGGCAGAAGATAGGATTAGTGAATTAGAAGATAGAATGGTTGAAATAAATGAATCAGAGAGGACAAAAGAAAAACGAATTAAAAGAAATGAGGACAATCTCAGAGACCTCCAGGACAATATTAAACGCTACAACATTCGAATCATAGGGGTCCCAGAAGAAGAAGACAAAAAGAAAGACAATGAGAAAATACTTGAGGAGATAATAGTTGAAAACTTTCCTAAAATGGGGAAGGAAATAATCACCCAAGTCCAAGAAACCCAGAGAGTCCCAAACAGGATAAACCCAAGGCGAAACACCCCAAGACACATATTAATCAAATTAACAAAGATCAAACACAAAGAACAAATATTAAAAGCAGCAAGGGGAAAACAACAAATAACACACAAGAGGATTCCCATAAGGATAATAGCTGATCTTTCAATAGAAACTCTTCAAGCCAGGAGGGAATGGCAAGACATACTTAAAGTGATGAAAGAAAATAACCTACAGCCCAGATTATTGTACCCAGCAAGGATCTCATTCAAATATGAAGGAGAAATCAAAAGCTTCTCAGACAAGCAAAAGCTGAGAGAATTCAGCACCACCAAACCAGCTCTCCAACAAATACTAAAGGATTTTCTCTAGACAGAAAACACAAAAACAGTGTATAAACTCGAACCCAAAACAATAAAGTAAATGGCAACGGGATCATACTTATCAGTAATTACCTTAAATGTAAATGGGTTGAATGCCCCAACCAAAAGACAAAGACTGGCTGAATGGATACAAAAACAAGACCCCTACATATGTTGTCTACAAGAGACCCACCTCAAAACAAGGGACACATACAGACTGAAAGTGAAGGGCTGGAAAAAAATTTTTCATGCAAATAGGGACCAAAAAAAAAGCAGGAATAGCAATACTTATATCAGATAAAATAGACTTTAAAACAAAGGCTGTGAAAAGAGACAAAGATGGTCACTACATAATGATCAAAGGATCAATCCAAGAAGAAGATATAACAATTATAAATATATATGCACCCAACACGGGAGCACCGCAATATGTAAGACAAATGCTAACAAGTATGAAAGGAGAAATTAACAATAACACAATAATAGTGGGAGACGTTAATACCCCACTCACATCTATGGATAAATCAACTAAACAGAAAATTAACAAGGAAACACAAACGTTAAATGATACAATAGACCAGTTAGACCTAATTGATATCTATAGGACATTTCATCCCAAAACAGTGAATTTCACCTTTTTCTCAAGCGCTCATGGGACCTTCTCCAGGACAGATCACATCCTGGGCCATAAATCTAGCCTTGGTAAATTCAAAAAAATAGAAATCATTCCAAGCATCTTTTCTGACCACAATGCAGTAAGATTAGATCTCAATTACAGGAGAAAAACTATTAAAAATTCCAACATATGGAGGATGAAGAACACCTTGCTGAATAACCGACAAATCACAGAAGAAATCAAAAAAGAAATCAAAATTTACATAGAAACTAATGAAAATGAAAACACAACAACTCAAAACCTGTGGGACATTCAAAAGCAGTCCTAAGGGAAAAGTTCATAGCAATACAGGCATACCTAAAGAAACAAGAAAAAACTCAAATAAATAACTTAACCCTACACCTAAAGCAACTAGAAAAGGAAGAAATTAAGAACCCCAGGGTTAGTAGAAGGAAAGAAATCTTAAAAATTAGGCAGAAATAAATGCAAAAGAAACAAAAGAGACCATAGCAAAAATCAACAAACCCAAAAGCTGGTTCTTTGAAAGGATAAATAAAATTGACAAACCATTAGCCAGACTCATCAAGAAACAAAGGGAGAAAAATCAAATCAATAAAATTAGAAATGAAACTGGAGAGATCACAACAGACAACACAGAAATACAAAGGATCTTAAGAGACTACTATCAACAATTATATGCCAATAAAATGGACAACATGGAAGAAATGGACAAATTCTTAGAAAAGTACAACTTGCCAAAACTGGACCAGGAAGAAATAGAAAATCTTAACAGACCCATCACAAGCACGGAAATTGAAACTGTAATAAAAAATCTTCCAGCAAACAAAAGCCCCGGTCCAGACGGCTTCACAGCTGAATTCTACCAAAAATTTAGAGAAGAGCTAACACCTATCCTGCTCAAATTCTTCCAGAAAATTGCAGAGGAAGGTAAACTTCCAAACTCATTCTATGAGGCCACCATCACCCTAATACCAAAACCTGACAAAGATCCCACAAAAAAAGAAAACTACAGGCCAATATCACTGATGAACATAGAGGCAAAAATCATTAACAAAATTCTAGCAATCAGAATCCAACAACACATTAAAAAGATCATACACCATGACCAAGTGGGCTTTATCCCAGGGATACAAGGATTCTTCAATATCCGCAAATCAATCAATGTTATACATCACATTAACAAATTGAAAAACGAAAACCATATGATTATCTCAATAGATGCAGAGAAAGCCTTTGACAAAATGCAACATCCATTTATGATAAGAACTCTCCAGAAAGCAGGAATAGAAGGAATATACCTCAACATAATAAAAGCTATGTATGACAAACCCACAGCAAACATTATCCTCAATGGTGAAAAATTGAAAGCATTTCCTCTAAAGTCAGGAACAAGACAAGGGTGCCCACTTTCACCATTACTATTCAACATAGTTTTGGAAGTTTTGGCCACAGCAATCAGAGCAGAAAAAGAAATAAAAGGAATCCAAACTGGAAAAGAAGAAGTAAAACTCTCACTGTTTGCAGATGACATGATCCTTTACATAGAAAACCCTAAAGACTCCACCAGAAAATTACTAGAACTAATCAATGATTATAGTAAAGTTGCAGGATATAAAATCAACACACAGAAATCCCTTGCATTCCTATACACTAATCATGAGAAAACTGAAAGAGAAATTAAGGAAACAATTCCATTCACCATTGCAATGGAAAAAAATATATACTTAGGAATATATCTACCTAAAGAAACCAAAGACCTATATATAGAAAACTATAAAACACTGGTGAAAGAAATCAAAGAGGACACTAATAGATGGAGAAATATACCATGTTCATGGATTGGAAGAATCAATATAGTGAAAATGAGTATACTACCCAAAGCAATTTATAGATTCAATGCAATCCCTATCAAGCTACCAACAGTATTCTTCACAGAGCTAGAACAAATAATTTCACAATTTGTATGGAAATACAAAAAACCTCGAATAGCCAAAGCGATCTTGAGAAAGAAGAATGGAACTGGAGGAATCAACCTGCCTGACTTCAGGCTCTACTACAAAGCCACAGTTATCAAGACAGTATGGTACTGGCACAAAGACAGAAATATTGATCAATGGAACAAAATAGAAAGCCCAGAGATAAATCCACGCACATATGGACACCTTATCTTTGACAAAGGAGGCAAGCATATACAATGGATTAAAGACAACCTCTTTAACAAGTGGTGCTGGGAAAACTGGTCAACCACTTGTAAAAGAATGAAACTAGACCACTTTCTAACACCATACACAAAAATAAACTCAAAATGGATTAAAGATCTCAATGTAAGACCAGAAACTATAAAAGTCCTAGAGGAGAACATAGGCAAAACACTCTCTGACATACATCACAGCAGGATCCTCTAAGACCCACCTCCCAGAATATTGGAAATAAAAGCAAAAATAAACAAATGGGACCTAATTAAACTTAAAAGCTTCTGCACAACAAAGGAAACTATTAGCAAGGTGAAAAGGCAGCCTTCAGAATGGGAGAAAATAATAGCAAATGAAGCAACTAACAAACAACTAATCTCAAAAATATACAAGCAACTCCTATAGCTCAACTCCAGAAAAATAAATGACCCAATCAAAAAATGGGCCAAAGAACTAAATAGACATTTCTCCAAAGAAGACATACAGATGGCTAACAAACACATGAAAAGATGCTCAACATCACTCATTATCAGAGAAATGCAAATCAAAACCACTATAAGGTACCATTTCACGCCAGTCAGAATGGCTGCAATCCATAAGTCTACAAGCAATAAATGCTGGAGAGGGTGTGGAGAGAAGGGAACTCTCTTGCACTGTTGGTGGGAATGCAAACTAGTACAGCCACTATGGAGAATAGTGTGGACATTCCTTTAAAAACTGGAAATAGAACTGCCTTATGATCCAGCAATCCCACTGCTGGGCATATACACTGAGGAAACCAGAAGGGAAAGAGACACGTGTACCCCAATGTTCATCGCAGCACTGTTTATAATAGCCAGGACATGGAAGCAACCTAGATGCCCATCAGCAGATGAATGGATAAGAAAGCTGTGGTACATATACACAATGGAGTATTACTCAGCCATTAAAAAGAATACATTTGAATCAGTTCTAATGAGATGGATGAAACTGGAACCTATTATACAGAGTGAAGTAAGCCAGAAAGAAAAACACCAATACAGTATACTAACGCATATATATGGAATTTAGAAAGATGGAAACAATAACCCTGTGTACGAGACAGCAAAAGAGACACTGATGTATAGGTCAGTCTTATGGACTCTGTGGGAGAGGGAGAGGGTGGGGAGATTTGGGAAAATAGCATTGAAACATGTATAATATCATGTATGAAACGAGTTGCCAGTCCAGGTTCAATGCACAATATTGGATGCTTGGGGCTGGTGCACTGGGACGACCCAGAGGGAGGGGAGGGGAGGGAGGAGGGTGGAGTGTTCAGGATGGGGAACGCGGGTATACCTGTGGCAGATTCATTTCGATATTTGGCAAAACTAATACAATATTGTAAAGTTTAAAAATAAAATAAAATTGAAAAAAAAGAAAAAAAAATGCTTCCTGACAGCAGGAGACCTGGGTTCAATCCCTGGATTGGGAAGATCCCCTGGAGAAGGGAAAAGCTACCCACTCCTGGCCTGGAGAATTCTATGGACTGTATAGTCCATGGGGTCACAAAGAATTGGACACAACTGGGCGACTTTCACTTCAACTTCATACTTGTGAGACACTAACATGTTTGTGTCCATAGACCATGAAGATTCTAAAACACTCAATGGCCTCTGCACAATAGACACAGTAGTCAAGAGGAGGCATTTCAGAGTTCAACAGACTTAGATGGGGACCATATCCTGCTAATTGCAATGACCAGGCTCCCTTCTCTCTAAAATAGACAATAATAATAGTTCCCAGGGAGTTAGAAGGTGTTATAAAATCAAATGGCATGTAAAATCCTTGGAAAAGTAAGGATTCCACAAAAGTTACTGTTATTTGCAGGACTTCATTGTACTAGTGAGGTAAAACAACTAGAAACAGAGTTTAGAAACAAAGTCAGTTTTCACCCCCTAGCTCAGTGCTCTTTAGCTAGATTTCAATCTCAGATTATTATTAAATGTCAGTGTGATGTCAGTTAAAGTTATGATCCAACAAGATTCTGAGCAGGAGGTGTCTTAATGGTATTTGTTTGGTCTTAATCTTGTGAAACTCTCCTCATGCTCAGACATCACTTTTTGCTCATATCTGAGGAGAACATGGGATGGCCTGATGTCTTGTCTGATCACCGGTCATTTACTGCTGAGTACAGAAGAAGTTAACCCGTGCCCACCAACCCTCTGTGTTCACTACATCTGATTTGTAGCCCACCATATCTGTAAGCATCCATGATCTTTATATCTTAATACAAGCTCCTTCACAAAATTTTGTACAAATCCTTAAAAGTGAAAGAATATTTTAACACAAGTTAATCCTTTAGCTAAAGGAGATATACTGCTCAGCAAATTCAACGTAATAAAAACTGTTGTCTCTAAAAAGGAAGGTGTCTTTTAACTGAAAATTCAACTGAAGGGAGTTGTCCTGAGCTTGAACCGAGAAAGTGCTCAGTCAGAAGAGTACAAAAAAATCCTTTATCTTCATCAACATCATCATTCAAAATACCGGATTATTTTCCCTAATATGACTGCAACTTGAACTATTCTGCATTTGTTTTCATCAGTACTTGAGAAAGAAAACTATAATGACACTTTTTTTGAGCAATGTAGAAAGCAGCTTTCATTTCTTTCTAATTTAAATTATTTTCTCTCTTTTATTTTACAATAAAAAAATTAAAACTACTACAATTAATTTTTCAGTGAATGTATTTTGCGGTGCTGAAATTTTAAAATGTGTAGCCACTGCTGACCCTTGAAACAACAAGAGTTTTAACTGCTGGGGTGCACTTACACAGGGATTTTCTCAACAGTCAGTACTGCAGCTTGACTAGCTGGTTGAACTGCAGACACTGAGCTCACTATAAATTATAGGCAGCTTGTTAACTGCTCATAGGGTAGCCCTCACCCTTACGTTGTTGAAATGAAAGTGAAAGTGAAGTCTCTCAGTCGTGTCCAACTCTCTGTGACCCCATGGACTGTAGCCTACCAGGCTCCTCCGTCCATGGGATTTTCCAGGCAAGAGTGCTGGAGTGAGCTGCCATTTCCTACTGCAATTCTGTTCTGGCAATTTCCTTCCATAATTTAAAACCACCAGAAGAGGGCAGAGCTAAACATGTGACACTTGGATGGCTGGGTATGAATGGGAAGGCACTTTCAAAATGAAGCTGTGTTCTATTTTTGACTGGAATTTAGCACCTCAGTTGCTATATTTACCCAGCATAGAGACTTGCCAAGAAGACTTGCAACCTTATTTCTCTTCCACACAAATAGGAGAATAAAAATCATCACCACAACAGAATAAATGCAGTAAAATGCTTGGCCTTAACAGAACAAAGATATGGAAGAATCTAACATTTATAATACCTTATACCTTGCTGAATTCTATGCATACACATTTATGTGGAACAATTAAATCGCTTATAAATCAAACCAGCAATATTTTGTGTGTGCGTACACGCATGCTCAGTCACTCAGTCGTGTCTCTTTGCAACCCCATGAACTGTAGCCCACAAGGCTCCTCCGTCCATGGAATTTTCCAGGCAAGAATACTGGAGCAGGTTGCCATTTCCTACTCCAGGGGATCTTCCTGACCCAGGGATTAAACCCACATCTCTTGCATTTCCTACACTGGCAGGTGGATTGTGTACCATTGTGCTACCTGGGAAGGCCCCAGAAATACTGAGTATGTGATAATAGTAGATAAAAACATCTATAAAAATTAATCTGTAAAAAACAACTTTATATTTGTGCATGCATTACATAACTTCTTAATCTAGAATACATATCCTGTAGACAAGATTACTGAAAAGGTTTAAAATTTTTCTCTCCAAGATTGTTTGAAATTTTGACAAACTCACAAATAATTATTTTATTCTCAGTCTTCATATTCTGTAACTTCAATGTTCCACAAACCCTTATACTTCAAAGTAAAATTCAGAAGAACATGCATATAAATATATAAAGGAAGGAAAATCAGAATTAGGCTTTGCTGCTGCTGCTGCTAAATCACTTCAGTTATGTCCAACACTGTGCGACCCCAGAGATGGCAGTCCACCAGGCTCCACCGTCCCTGAGATTCTCCAGGCAAGAACACTGGAGTGGGTTGCCGTTTCCTTCTCCAACGCATGAAGGTGAAAAGTGAAAGTGAAGTCGCTCAGTCGTGTCTGACTTCTAGTGACCCCATGGACTGCAATAAATACTAAATTAGACTACATTTAATCATCTTTTTTTTTTTTTTTTTTAAGATAGGGATTTATTCAGAGTTACACTTCCAGGTCTGAATATCTGCATTTTACTTCTCAACTTTTTTCAAATAAGAGCAATGAAAGAATTGAACAGAGAAAGTTCCTGTAAGGAATTAAGAGATGGCATTAGCTACACTGAAGATTACATCAACCACCTGGAGACCAGCTTCATCTCTCTCAGATGAGCAGTTTCTCAATGACACACAGAAAGTGAACCAAAGCCTTAATGAGCCATCTGGGAAAGAGCCTGGGTCATTAAGTTTGTGTTAGCCCAGCAGCGCTCATTGGAGAAGGTGATGGCAGCCCACTCCAGTACTCTTGCCTGGAAAATCCCATAGATGGAGGAGCCTGGTGGGCTGCAGCCCATGGAGTCGCGAAGAGTCGGACACAACTGATCAACTTCACTTTCACTTTTCACTTTCATGCATTGGAGAAGGAAATGGCAACCCACTCCAGTGTTCTTGCCTGGAGAATCCCAGGGACGGGGAAGCCTAGTGGGCTGCCATCTATGGGGTCACACAGAGTCAGACAAGACTGAAGCGACTTAGCAGCAGCAGCAGCAGCCCTCATCAGCTGAGCTCAACCTCATGAGAATTCAAAGGTAGGAACTCCTTGGAGTTAAGAAAAAAAGGCAAAAAGCACCTTCTATAGAGAAGCAGCAACTAATTTTCACAGAACACATTTTGTAGAGCAAGCCTTCCCAAAGCTGGCTGATCAAAACCCCTATTTCCAGAAGTCAACCTCAGGTCCAGCCAATTGAACTTTCCAAGAGCAGGGGCAAGGTTAGAATCTTAGGAAGCTCTCTAGGCAGCATAATAATGTGTCATAGAGGAGTAACAGATGAGGCTACAGCCCCAGCCAGGAAGTCACTGAAGGGACCATGCAGGTGTGAGTGAGGGCTCTGGTGTCACCTCAGGTGAGGGTGAGCAGCTTCAGCAGGTGTGACAGGATCGCTCATCTGTGGGGAAGGAGCTGAATGGCAGAAGGGTGCCGGTGCTAGCCGGAAAAGTCGATCAGGTCCCGAGAACGTGCACAGCGGGGCTGAGAAAGGAAACTACAGCAAGAGACTACAACAAAGATGGGGTCGAGAGGTTCAGACAGGTCTCCACGAAGGGACACAGTCTGACACCAACTTTATTCAGCATCTTATATTTATACAGAAGAGCGTGAGAAAGACAAGACAGTTGACATTTTTCTTGGTTGACCTATACATCTTACAAACAGTCACAAGAAATCTTGAGAGCATGGGAATGGCACCCTGTTATTATTTCTTACACCAGATAACATTTCTCTGTGCATGAGAAGTTTGCACAGAACTCCAGGTGCCTGCAGTAAATAAGCGCCTAATCTCTGGGGTGGCGGGACAGAGAGCTATGTTTGCAAGCAAACCCTCAAGGACTAAGGCAGCTCCCAGAGCCGTGTCCTTCAGACAAAGGACCCCATTCTCACAGGCAGCTCCCCACAGAAGGGGACCATGGAAGCCAAGTAAGAGGCTTAAGTGAGCTGCACCAGAGTGATGACAAGGAAGAGATATGAGGCCCAAATTTCTAAAGAGAAAGCTCACCTTTGAACAACTCAGGTCAGAATGGTGCAGGTCCACGTATACATGGATTTTGTTCAGTAGTAAACACTTCAGAACAACATGCTCCACATAGAACCATGGCCTCAGGCTGATGGATACCCATAACTTACAGAAGGATGCTCTACTATGGAGGGGTAGGGGTTGGAGGCCTTTGCCCCTGCCTGTGTGAGGGGCAGCAGTGTCTCTGAATCAACAGCTTTGGCAATAGGTCAGCTGTGGGAGGTGAAGACGAGGCATAAGATGTGGAGTCATCTTTCCTGGGTTTGGATTCCACCTGCTGCTCACAAAACTATGTGACTTGCCAAGTGACACTAAGTTTCAGTTCTCACATCATAAAATGGAAGTAGGATTAAATAAACAACGGTTTAAATTTAAATTAATCAATTTAAGACCACCTGACCTGCCTCTTGAGAAACCTATATGCAGGTCAGGAAGCAACAGTTAGAACTGGACATGGAACAACAGACTGGTTTCAAATAGGAAAAGGAGTACGTCAAGGCTATATATTATCACCCGGATTATTTAACTTCTATCAGAGTACATCATGAGAAATGCTGGGCTGGAAGAAGCACAAGCTGGAATCAAGATTGCTGGGAGAAATATCAATAACCTCAGATATGCAGATGATACCACCCTTATGGCAGAAAGTGAAGAGGAATTAAAAAGCCTCTTAATGAAAGTGAAAAAAAGTTGGCTTAAAACTCAACATTCAGAAAATGAAGATCATGGCATCTGGTCCCATCACTTCATGGGAAATCGATGGAGAAACAGTGGAAACAGTGTCAGACTTTATTTTGGGGGGCTCCAAAATCACTGCAGATGGTGACTGCAGCCATGAAATTAAAAGACGCTTACTCCTTGGAAGGAAAGTTATGACCAACCTAGACAGCACATTCAAAAGCAGAGACATTACTTTGCCAACAAAGGTCCATCTAGACAAGGCTATGGTTTTTCCTGTGGTCATGTATGGATGTGAGAGTTGGACTGTGAAGAAAGCTGAGCACTGAAGAATTGATGCTTTTGAAGTGTGGTGTTGGAGAAGACTCTTGAGAGTCCCTTGGACTGCAAGGAGATCCAACCAGTCCATTCTGAAGATCAGCCCTGGAATTTCTTTGAAGGAATGATGCTAAAGCTGAAACTCCAGTACTTTGGCCACCTCATTCCAAGAGCTGACTCACTGGAAAAGACTCTGATGCTGAGATGGATTGGGGGCAGGAGGAGAAGGGGACGACAGAGGATGAGATGGCTGGATGGCATCCCTGACTCAGTGGACGTGAGTCTGAGTGAACTCCGGGAGTTGGTGATGGACAGGGAGGCCTGGCGTGCTGGGATTCATGTGGTTGCAAAGAGTTGGACACGACTTAGCCACTGAACTGAACTGAAGCTGCTGCTGCTGCTAAGTCGCTTCAGTCATGTCTGACTCTGTGCAACCCCATGGACTGCAGCCCACCAGGCTCCCCGTCCCTGGGATTCTCCAGGCAAGAACACTGGAGTGGGTTGCCATTTCCTTCTCCAGTGCATGAAAGTGCAAAGTGAAAGTGAAGTTGCTCAGTCGTGTCTGACTTAGCAACCCCATGGACTGCAGTCTACCAGGCTCCTCGGTCCATGGGGTTTTCCTGGCAAGAGTACTGGAGTCGGGTGCCATTGCCTTCTCCGACTGAACTGAAGAGATCCTTGTTAAACACTGAGCAGAGTGCTTGGCCCTTCAACATGCTGGCTGCTTTTCATAGGTTTTTGCTGTTAATGATGTTGCTGTAAAAACGTAATTCATTGAGGCCTACTTGGTGGCTCAGATCCTAAAAAATCTGCCTGCAACCCAGGAAACATGGGTTTGATCCCTGGGGAAGATCCCCTGGAGAAGGAAGTAACAACCCACTCCAGTATTTTTGCCTGGAGAATACCATGGACAGAGGACTCTGGCAGGCTACAGTCCATGGGTCACAAAGAATCAGCACGACTGAGTGACTAATGCTTCCACTTTCCCTTTTTGGGCAAGGTCTACTTTGGGGGAGGCACTGTGAAAATAAACACTTTTTTAAAAAATGGAAAAAAAAAGCTCCCTGATGACAGAGATAGGGGACCTGAGACCACTTTCAGTTTCCCCCTTAACTGCTACTGGCATACTTATTTATTTATTCTGCAAAACACAGAAGTGCTGAAGTATGGAAACAACTTAGTTTTGTTACCACAATCCTCAAAGCTACAGATCATCTACAGGATGTGTCTCATGGCATCAAGAACAAGAAATAAGTCCCAGTTCCCTGAATCTCCTCATTCCTAACACCTGGATGGGGGCAACCAACAAGACCATGTGAACTCACTCAACCTGCATTTGCTGTGGACCTAATCATCCCTCCCATGCTTTCCTGCTCACACTGAGGAAAGTATCATCCACCTGTAGGCCCTCACTGCTGATACCCACAGCGAGTCTCAAACTTCTGCTTTGTCAGGATACAATTCTTCTTTCTTTGGCCATGCTGCACTGCATGTGGATCTTAGTTCCCTAATGAGGGATCAAACCCAGGCCCCCTGCAGTGGAAGCACAGAGTCCTAGCCACTGGACCACCAGGGAAGTCCCATGATACTGCTTTAAAGGATGTGCCCATTGCAGTTGTCAACTGAAATTACACTATCAAATGAGCACCCAATAAATTGGCAGATTTTTAAATCAAGTCAATATATCCTCTGTAAGTGTAACTTTTGTCTTATTAGATAACAAACTTCAGCACATACTTTCCCCAAATACTGTGAAATCAGTCAGCATACAAACACCACTGTATTTCAGTTTTGTAACTGACACCTGGGCAGAAGGGTGGTGGATGCACCAACAGGGCCCCTCAAAGACCCTCTGCCACTAGGTGCAGGATTCACAGAGCCTGTCTCCCGAACAGCTCCTGTTTGCAAAGCATTAACTCAAGATTCGGAGAAGGCAATGGCACCCCATTCCAGTACTAGAAAATCCCATGGATGGAGGAACCTGGTAGGCTGCAGTTCATGGGGTCGCTAGAGTCGGACACGACTGAGCGACTTCACTTTCACTTTTCACTTTCATGCATTGGAGAAGGAAATGGCAACCCACTCCAGTGTTCTTGCCTGGAGAATCCCAGGGAGGGGAAGCCTGGTTGGCTGCCATCTATGGGGTCGCACAGAGTCGGACACGACTGAAGCAACGCAGCAGCAGCAGCAGCAACTCAAGATTGGCATCTAAGTTAAGTCATGCAGGATTTCTCCTCGGATCTTGCCTTTGCTTCCACTGCCATCTATTTGGAATCTGAAGCTCCCCTCCCATTTTAGTAAATATTGGCTGCATTTGTAATAGAAAACTAGAAAGAAAGGTTTTCTGCACTGTGTCCTGTGACCCGATGTTTCTAACTGTCCTCTTCCCCATCCACCTTCAATATATATACAGACAACATACAACCAATGTTTACTACAAAATGAGACGATTTTCAGATTCCATTCATGCCAATCCCTAATTTCAGTTATATTTTGACTTTGCTTTCAAGGCTAGCCTACTCTCATGCCCCTTACAAGATCAGTAAGACCTTCAATACGGACCATCTGGTGCCTCAAGAAGTTTGGCCTTTGAAAACAATGACACCCAAGCACCTTACTCCTACCTGCAGGCTCAAGTGTGGTCTCCCTAAACTCACGGGTATCTGGACAAGCCAACACATTTCTGAGCAGCACCCTTAGCCCATCCCTTCAGTCTCTGATCAAAACTGACCTTCTTCGAGACGATTGTTCCAAGTGAACTAGTGACACCAACATTTTTATATGAAACATCATGGGAAAATTCTCATTTTTAAAGTCCTCCTCTGAGGGCAGTATTTAAAGTACATCTTGGGGTCCTTATTGTTCACACAGATTTCTAGGCTACTAATACTTGCTCCACTCTTCCTAGGCTATCTTCGATCTTTGAATCCCTAGTATTTACTACAAAGATCCCCAACATCTTTCTCAAACAGCTTTAAAAATGTCCAAGATTCTTTACAGAACATTCACAGAAGTCACAGGATTACTTTGTTATAGAAAACACTCATACTCAACCTCATTAATGAATGTGCTGGGACTATTAACCACCAAGAACACAGGGAAATTGAGAATCTGTTTCAGTCAGAAGTTCTTGTTCTCACAAAGGCAGGGTGGTGTGGAGAAAAGCAACTGACCTGACTGTCAGGAGACAGATTTCTGGCTGTCCAAAGTACTTCAGCCGCAGGTAAGTCACTCCTTTCTGAGCTCGAGTGACCTCACCTGTCAATTCCACTCCCAACTCCCATCATCACTGACCTTCAGATGTATCACCCATCCAGTAAATCACCAGCCAGAGAGGTGTGCACTGCTTCGCCTTTGCTGCACCCAGTGCTGGGGCAGAGTCAACAGTATCCCCACCCTGTACCTCCACCAGCCCCCAGAAGCACCCCTTTTCTTCCCACCAGTCCTCAGTTGGTTCTCTGCATCCACATGAAACATTTCCACACTATTTTCAAACATTTGCCCTTACACACCCCTACTCACTCAGTGCAGAGGTCAAAGTCTCCTAACACACAGCAAACACGGACGGTGCCAGCGCTCTGTCACCTTCCCATGAGCCACCAATAAAGAAAGCCCACCTGCACTGCATCCCCCCTTCCCAGTCTCTTTTCACACACAGGTGTTGCTACTCGTGTCCCAGGTCAACCCTGAGCTGAGCTACACATCCTATTCCTCTGACACTCTCAGGACCACACACTATCCATCAATTCTCCTTCTCTATAGGGTCCCTCCTGTCAGCATCTGCATATGCTCTAAACATGCCCAAGCTTTTATTTAAAAAGGTATTTCTCCTCCTCTCATAATAACCCTGACACAAGGCCTCTGATGCTCATCACACTCCTGTGCTGACCCCTTCCTGTCTCCCCAGCTTGCCCTGACCCTTCATCCAGCTTCAGCATGCAGAGACCTGGCCAGTGTCCCCATCAAAAAACACACATACATCCAACTCAGACTGCTCTCTACAAGGTTACTAACAATAACTTTGGCAAATTCAATGACTACTTTTCAATCTCACTCTTCCTTGACCTCTTAGCATTGTTTGGTATCACTTACTCCTCCATCTGTCTTTTATCTCTCTCTCTGCCCCACCTCTCTAACTGCTCTTCACCTGTCCCATGCAGCTTTCCCCTGCTCATTGCATAAACATTCATCTGCATGTCAGGCCCTGCTTGATTCTCATCCTGTGGGCACTCTTCAATGTCTAACAGCTTCAGGGATCATCTAAGCAATCAAAGACTCCATCTCTCTCCCCCTAGGCTCTGTCTCCTGACCTCTAGGCACAAATAATCGATTATTTTTGTGTATCTTTCAGTACATTATCCTCAAATTCCATAAGACCTAAACTGAACAACAATTATGCTCACAAGTCCTCCAGGTGATTCTAATGCCTGCTCTCATTTAAGCACCACTAGTCTACCAGTCAGAGAAGGCAATGGCCCACTCCAGTAATCTTGCCTGGAAAATCCCATGGACGGAGGAGCCTGGTAGGCTGCAGTCCAGGGGATTGCGAAGAGTTGGACACAACTGAGCGACTTCACTTTCAGTTTTCACTTTCATGCATTGGAGAAGGAAATGGCAACCCACTCCAGTATTCTTTCTTGGAGAATCCCAGGGATGGCAGAGCTTGGTGGGCTGCCGTCTATGGGGTCACACAGAGTCGGACACGACTAAAGCGACTTAGCAGCAGCAGCAGCAGTCTACCAGTATCATCTGCCCCTTCATCATCCCCAGAACTGCTCCCATAGCTAAGGACAGCCCCTCCACACTCTTGGATTCCCACACCATCTGCCTCAGAATCTTCCAGCCTCCAAGTCAGACCCATAGAACAACCCTAGGTGAAGACTCCACAAGCACCTGGAATGCTCTCTCCTCTGCCTAAAACCCTCCAGTGGTTTCCCACTGCTCTTGGGATGGAGTTCCAATTCCTAAATCCATCTACCAGTAGACTTCATCAACTGCTCTAGGGTACCAACCACACTCTACAGATGCCTGTCCCATCCCTGCCCCTCACATTGGACACTATGCTCCAGTCACACTGACCACTCAATTCTCTGTCCCCTGTAAAACACTGTGCCACTGTACCCACCCACCTGGCAGCCCCTTGGACAGTGAGCAACA
Source organism: Bos mutus (assembly GCF_027580195.1). Taxonomy (NCBI): domain Eukaryota; kingdom Metazoa; phylum Chordata; class Mammalia; order Artiodactyla; family Bovidae; genus Bos; species Bos mutus. The sequence goes on along the minus strand of NW_027219868.1, from coordinate 16,201 downwards.
CAGCAGAGGGAGAGGATTTTTCATGAAAGTAATTCAGTTTTTATTATAAACAGTATTTTATTATATGACTGGCTGATGACCACACATGGTTAGAGATGGAAAGAAAAGTCAAAATGACACAATAAATTTGCCTGTTATGTATTACCTATGTATAGACCTGGGGCCAGCTAACTGCAGCCAGTGTTTGTAAATGAAGTCTTGTTAAGAAATAACAGCCAGATCTATTCCGTGCATATTGTCTGTGGTACTCACATGACAACAGCATGGCTGGGTTCAGTGACAGAGGCTGTAAAGCACTTACTAAGGCCTTCTATCTGGCCAACCCTCAGCTAGACAATAAAGATAATATAAAGGAAATAAATCACCTTTCAGATTTCCAAAGGCTAGTACAAATCTGGGGGCTTCCCAGGAGGTGGTAGTGGTAAAGAACCACCCTGTCAATGCAGGTGGACATAAAAAGCATTGGTTCAATCCATGAGTCAGGAAGATCCCCTGGAGGCATACATGGCAACCCACTCCAGTATTCTTGCCTGGAAAATCCCAAGGACAGAGGAGCCTGGTGGGCTACAGTCCATGGGGTCACAAAAAGTCAGAATGAAACAACTTTGTGCACTACAAATCTGGAGGAAAATCCCTCTCAGGCCCTGGTTGGCTGTTGTCCTCTGGGTCCTCAGGTTCTATACTCCTCCTGGCTCTCAAGATTCAAAAGGGAGACCACAGAAATGCAAGTTATGTCCACAGAACTGATTACTACTCAGGGCAAATCCACAAGAAAAAGAAGAAAACCATGACAAAAAGGCTCTGCTAAGTCATCCATTTTAATGAAAGTCCATCACAAACATTCCCAACCAATTCTGCATCACCCACACTGTTTGCCAAAGGGGTTAGAAGAAGCACTAGTTGTCAAAGTAAAACAGGCCCTGATACAGCAAGATCCTTAAATGAGCAAAAACAAACTGCAGAGAAGAAAGTATGTCATTGACTTCAAAAGTGTGACTGGCACAAATGAGCTTTGAAAAGTTGATTTTTTTAAACCTCAATGAGCTTCATGTCTGGGGCTTATTGTGAAATCTATAGACGTCCTGGCAGCATCTCTTCTAAACTCAGAATGCTGTGATGGGGTAGTAACATAGTGTCATTGCTACTTTCACAACACTCTCAAATTAAGCATAGTTGGAGGGTTGAGGGGGTGGGGAAATCAGCTGTTTTGCCTTCTAAAATAGAATACACGAAAAGTAGCACATATTAGAAATTTACTAAACACCAGGTTGAAAAAATAAAATAACCTCAAAACATATGTGCTTCAGTTCAGATGCATGGAAGTTAAGATACTGATTCCTACAAGAGCTAGTCATAGTTCAACCACTCACTAAAGTAACCAGGAACAAATTACAATAAAGAAAGAAAAGTAAGAATGAAAATAAAAGTGACAGAGTGTTCTTTAAAATGATGGAGTCCAGAGAAATAATTTTCAAAAAAAATGTATTTAACAAAACATGTATTAAAACCCTTCTCCTTAATACTGAACCATATGACTACAAACATGGAGGTTATAACATAAACCACCACACAGTCAATCCTGTGGTAAATACAAATGTTTAAAAACCAAGACATTAGAGGAATAGGACGGGGAGACCACTTTCTCCCCTACAAATTCATCAAAAGATCATTTGAATGCTGAGCAACTTCCACAAAACAACTTCTGAACACTGGTGGAGGACACCAGGCACCCAGAAAGGCAGCCCATTCACTTTGAAAGGTGATAGGACAAAATATAAAAGACAAAAAAGAGAGACAAAACAGCAGGAAACCCTCTCACTGGCAGGTCTGTGGGGAGTTTTGGAATCTCAGAGGGCAACATAACCAGCAGGGAAACACACACACACACACACAGAATACGCACCGAACTGCAACTCCCAGCAGAGAAGTAGCCCAGATGCTCATGTTGGCCACCAGTGAGTGGGGGCTGGACAGGGAGGCACGGGTTGCACGCTTAGGGTAAGGACCGGGCCTGAATGACTTGAGGACAATCTGAGGGAGCTAACCTGAGATAGCAACCCAAACTGTGGGATAGCCAGGGAGAGAAGAAAAAAAAAAAAAAAAAAGAACTTTCCAGCAAAAGGCTCTAACCTAAGGCACAGTCTGGCCTTCTCACAGAACAAAGGATTGAGAGAATACCAAAGGAGAGCTAGCCGGATGCATACAGGCCCCTCTCCCACCGCAGGAGGCAGAGAGGCAGGCAGGTGACAGCCAGAGCTGGAAGGCAATGGGCTACTCCATTCTCAGCCCCAGAGACCAGCATCCTCTACCAAACTGTGAGCAGGCTCCCAGTTGCTAACCAAGTCTTCCTGGGATCCTGAACGGTTGACATCTGCCAGGAGGGTCGCAGCCTGAGATCAGCTCCCCAGAGGAGACACATGGCACACCTGAGATAGTGCTCTCACAATGCACCTGGGAAACCAAGTGCCTGGGACCGGGAAGGTGATTAAGATGCATGGCCCACGTGGGACAGTGTGCTCACCAAGCAGCTGGTTGCCTGAGCTGCTCGGACCTGGGAAGGGCACAAAACACGTACACAACTGAGTCTGTGCCCCTGTGGAGTACCCGAGAACCTGAACCTGAGCCGCTCAGACCTGGGAAGTGCACAAAACACAGCGTCACTTTGGACAGTGACCCTGCTGAGCAACCTGAAACCTGAGCAGTGTAGATCAAGAAAGCACATGCCACCATGAGCTGGAGCAGACCCAGTGTGGTCCATGCTCTGCAAGCACTCCTCACACATGCCAGTGATATTTTTTTTTGCTGTGTTCCTCCCTCCCCACAACACAACTGAACTAGTAAACCTAACTAAGTGAAAGTGAAAGTGAAGTCGCTCAGTTGTGTCTGACTCTTTGCGACCCCATGGACTGTAGCCTACCAGGCTCCTCTGTCCATGGGATTTTCCAGGCAATAGTACTGGAGTAGATTGCCATTTCCTTCTCCAGGGGGTCTTCCCAACCCAGGGCTTGAACCTGGGTCTCCCACATTGTAGACAGACACTTTACTGTCTGAGCCACCAGGGAAGTTCTAACTAAGTGACCTAACCTAACTAATTGACAGTCTTTGCCCCCTTGTTTCAGGGCGAAAATTAGACACTGAAGAGACTTGGAAAGAGAGGAAGTCAAAATAAACAAAGAAGAGGAAACCACTCTAGAAGTGACAGATGCAACAGATTAAAACCCTGTAGTTAAAATTGACTAAGTATTGGAAGGGGCCTATAGACCTTGAGTATTCTCAAGGTGGAACAAGAAACTATCTGAAATTGAACTGACCCCACGCTGCCCACAACAGCTCCAGAGAAATTCCTAGATATATTTTTACTACTATCACTTTTTAATGTTTTCATTTTAAGTTATTTATTGGCCCTTCAATTTTCATTTTTATAACCTACTATTACCTTGCAAAAAAAGACCCTATTTTTAAAGCAAATTTCATATATATATTTTTTCATAATTTTTATGATTGATTTTATTTTGTATTTTTAATATTGTATTTTTGAGAGTGTAACCTCTACTATAGATTTTTAATCTTTGCTTTTGGTATTTGTTATCAATTTTGTACCTTTAAGAATCTAATCTGCAGTATCCATTTTCTCTTAGGGGTGTGATTACTGGCTTTATTGCTCTCTCCTCTTTTGACTCTCCCTTTTCTCTCCCATGTCAGCTCTTTCTCCTCCCTCCTCCTTCTCTTCTCTACTTCACTCTGTGAATCTCTAGGTGTTCTGGGCTGTGGAGAACACTTAGGGAACTGATTACTGGCTAGATCAGTCTCTCCCCTTTTGACTGCCCTTCTTCTCCTCCTGGTCACCTCTATTTCCCTCCTCCCTCTTCTCTTCTCTGTGTAACTCTGTGAATCTCTAGGTGTTCTGGGCTGTGGAGAACACTTAGGGAACTGATTACTGGCTAGATCAGTCTCTCCCCTTTTGACTGCCCTTCTTCTCCTCCTGGTCACCTCTATCTCCCTCCTCCCTCTTCTCTTCTCTGTGTAACTCTGTGAATCTCTAGGTGTTCTGGGCTGTGGAGAACACTTAGGGAACTGATTACTGGCTAGATCAGTCTCTCCCCTTTTGACTGCCCTTCTTCTCCTCCTGGTCACCTCTATCTCCCTCCTCCCTCTTCTCTTCTCTGTGTAACTCTGTGAATCTCTGGGTGTTCTGGGCTGTGGAGAACACTTAGGGAACTGATTACTGGCTAGATCAGTCTCTCCCCTTTTGACTGCCCTTCTTCTCCTCCTGGTCACCTCTATCTCCCTCCTCCCTCTTCTCTTCTCTGTGTAACTCTGTGAATCTCTAGGTGTTCTGGGCTGTGGAGAACACTTAGGGAACTGATTACTGGCTAGATCAGTCTCTCCCCTTTGACTGCCCTTCTTCTCCTCCTGGTCACCTCTATCTCCCTCATCCTTCTTCTCTTCTCCATGTAACTCTGTGAACCTCTCTGGGTCTCCCTTACTGTGGAGAATTGTTTCACCATTAACCTAGATGTTTTATCATCTGTGCTGTATGGATGGAGAAGTCTTAAGGCTACTGTAGAATAAGACTGAAAGTTAGAGACAGGAGGATTAAATCCAAAACTTGAGAACACCAGGAAACTCCTGACTCCAGGAACATTAATCAACAAGAGCTCATCCAAAAGCCTCCATACCTACACAGAAACCAAGCTCCATCCAAGAGCCAACAAGTTCCAGATCAAGACATACCATGCTAATTCTCCAACAACATAGGAACATAGCCCTGAACATTAAAATACAGGCTGCCCAACATCATGTCAAACCCATAGATGCCCCAAAACTCACTCCTGGATACTTCATTGCACTCCAGAGAGAAGAGATCCAGTTCCACCGACCAGAACACAGATGCAAGTTTCCCTATCTATGAAAGCTTGACAAACCACTAGTTCAACCCCACCCGCAGGGAGCAACCTACACAATAAAAAGAAACCACAGATTTCCAGCCTACAGAAAGGTCACCCCAAATACAGCAATCTAAACAAAATGCAAAGGCAGAGAAATATTCATCAGGTAAAGGAACATGATAAATGACCACCAAACCAATCAAAAGAGGAAGAGATAGGGAGTCTACCTGAAAAAGAATTCAGAATAATGATAGTAAAGATGATCCAAAATCTTGAAAACAAAATGGAGTCACAGATAAATAGTCTAGAGACAAGGACTGAGAAGATGCAAGAAGTGTTTAACAAGGACCTAGAAGAAATAAAGAAGAGTCGATCAATAATGAATAATGCAATAACAGATCAAAAGAACTCTGGAGGGAAACAACAGTAGAATAGCTGAGGCAGAAGACAGGATAAGTGAGGTGAAAGAATGGTGGAAATAAATTAAGCAGAGAGGGAAAAAGAAGAAAGAATTAAAACAAATGAGGACAACCTCAGAGGCCTCTGCGACAATGTTAAATGCCCCAACATTTGAGTCATAGGAGTCTCAGCAGAAGACGACAAAAAGAAAGGGCATGAGAAAATACCTGAGGAGATAATAGTTGAAATTTTCTCTAAAATGGGGAAGAAAATAGCCACCAAAGCCCAAGAAACCCAGATAGTCCCAAACAGGATAAACCCAAGATGAAAACATCCTAAGACATACATTAATCAAATTAATGAAGACCAAACACAAAGAACAAATATTAAAACCAGCAAGGGAAAAGCAACAAATAACACACAAGGGAATCCCCATAAGGATAACAGCTGATCGTTCAATAGAGACTCTTCAAGCCAGAAGGGAATGGCAGGACATACATAAAGTGATGAAAGAGAAAAACCTACAACCCAGATTATTGTACCCAGCAAGGATCTCATTCAAATATGAAGGAGAAATCAAAAGCTTCACAGACAAGCAAAAGCTAAGAGAATTCAGCACCACCAAACCAGCTCAACAAATGCTAAAGGATCTTCTCTAGACAGGAAACACAGAAAAGGTTTATAAACTCGAACCCAAAACAACAAAGTAAATGGCAATGGGATCATACTTATCAATAATTACCTTAAAAGTAAGTGGGTTGGATACCTCAACCAAAAGACAATGACTGGCTGAATGAATACAAAAACAAGACCCCTGTATATGCTGTCTACAAGAGACCATCTCAAGCCAAGGGACATATACAGACTGAAAGTGAAAGGCTGGAAAAAGATATTTTATGCAAATGGAGACCAAAAGAAAGCAGGACTAGCAATACTCATAGCAGATAAAAGAGACTTTGAAATAAAGGCTGTGAAAACTGACAAAGAAGAACACTATATAATGATAAAAGATCAATCCAAGAAGATATAACAATTATAAATATATATGCACCCAACATAGGAGCACTGCAATATGTAAGGCAAATGCTAACAAGTATGAAAGGGGAAATTAACAGTAACACGATAATAGTGGGAGACTTTGATACCACACTCACACCTATGGATAGATCAACCAAACAGAAAATCAGCAAGGAAACACAAACTTTAAATGATACAATGGGCCAGTTAGACCTAATTGATATCTATAGGACATTTCACCCCAAAACAATGAATTTCACCTTTTTCTCAAGTGCACATGGAACATTCTCCAGGATAGATCACATCCTGGGCCATAAATCTAGCCTTGGTAAATTCAAAAAAATTGAAATCATCAAGCTTCTTTTCTGATCAAAATGCTTGACTAGATGTCAGTACTGGGAAAAAAATTAAAAATGCAAACATGTGGAGGCTAAACAACATGCTTCTGAATAACCAACAAATCACAGAAGAAATAAAAAAAGAAATCAAAATATGCATAGAAACAAATGAAAATGAAAACACGACAACCCAAAACTTATGGGATTCAGTAAAAGCAGTGTTAAGGGAAAGGTTCATGGCAATATAAGCTTACCTCAAGAAACAAGAGAAAAAATAAATAAATAACCTAACTTGAAATCTAAAGCAACTAGAAAAAAGAAGAAATGAAGAACCCTAGGGTTAGTAGAAGGAAAGAAATCATAAAAATTAGGGCAGTAATAAATGAAAAAGAAGCAAAGGAGGCTATAGCAAAAATCAACAAAACTAACAGCTGGTTCTTTGAGAAGATAAATAAAATAGACAAACCATTAGCCAGACTCATCAAGAAAAAAAGGAGAAAATCAAATCAACAAAATTAGAAATGAAAATGGAGAAATCACAGCAGACAACACAGAAATACAAAGGATCATAAGAGACTACTATCAGCAACTATATGCCAATAAAATAGACAACTTGGAAGAAGGGAACAAATTCTTAGGAGAGTATAACCTTCCAAAACTGAACCAGGAAGAAATAGAAAATCTTCACAGACCCATTACAAGCTTAGAAATCAAAACTGTAACCAAAAATCTTCCAACAAACAAAAGCCCAGGACAAGATGGCTTCACGGGTGAATTTTACCAAAATTTTAGAGAAGAGCTAACACCTATCATACCCAAACTCTTCCAGAAAATTATAGAGGAAGGTAAACTGCCAAACTCATTCTATGAGGCCATCATTACCCTAATACCAAAACCAGACAAAGATGCCACAGAAAAAGAAAACTATAGGCCATTATCACTAATGAACATACATATAAAAATCCTCAGCAAAATTCTAGAAACAGAATCCAACAACATATTAAAAACATCATGCATCATGACCAAGTGGGTTTTATCCCAGGAATGCAAGGATTCTTGCATATCCACAAATCAAACAATGTGACATACCACATTAACCAATTGAAAGATAAAAACCATATGATTATCTCAACAGATGCAGAGAAAACCTTTGACAAAATTCAACATCCATTTATGAAAAAAAAAAAAAAAACCTTCAGAAAGCAGGCATAGAAGGAACATACCTCAACATAATAAAAGTCATATATGATAAACCCACAGCAAACATTATCCTCAATGGCAAAAAATTGAAACCATTTCCCCTAAATTCAAGAACAAAATAAGGGTGCCCACTCTCACCACTACTATTCAACATAGTTTTCAAATTTTAGCCACAGCAATCAGAGAAGAGAAATAAGAGAAATCCAGATTGGAAAAGAAGTAAAACTGTCACTGCAGACGACATGATCCTCTACATTAAAAACCCTAAAGACACCACCAGAAAATTACTAGAGCTAATCAATGAATATAGTAAAGTTGCATGATTTAACACAGAGAAATCCCTTGCATTCCTATACACTAACAATGAGAAAACAGAAAGAGAAAACAAGGAAACAATTCCATTCACCATTGTGATGAAAAAAATAAAATACTTGGGAATAAATCCACCTGAAGAAACAAAAGACCTATATATAGAAAACTATAAAACACTGATGAAAGAAATCAAAGAGGACACTAATAGATGGAGAAATATACCATGTTCATGGATCAGAAGAATCAATATACTGAAGATGAGCATACTACCCAAAGCAATCTATAGATTCAATGCAATCCCTATCAAGCTAGCAATGGTATTTTTCACAGAACTAGAAAAAATAATTTCACAATTTGTACGGAAGGACAAAAAACCTTGAATAGCCAAAGCAATCTTGAGATAGAAGAATGGAACTGGAGGAATCAACCTGCCTGACTTCAGACTATACTACAAAGCTACAGTCATCAAGACAGCATGGTACCAGAACAAAGACAGAAATATAGATCAATGGAACAAAATAGAAAGCCGAGATAAATCCACGCACCTATGGACACCTTATCTTTGACAAAGAGGGCAAGACTATACAATGGAGAAAAGACAATCTCTTTAACAAGTGATTCTGGGAAAACTTGTCAACCAACTGTAAAAGAATGAAACTAGAACACTTTCTAACACCATACCCAAAAATACACTCAAAATGATTAAAGATCTAAATGTAAGACCAGAAACTATAAAACTCCTAGAGGAAAACATAGGCAAAACACTCTCTGATAAAAATCATACCAGGATCCTCTATGATCCACCTCCAAGAGTAATGGAAATAAAAGCAAAAATAAACAAATTGGACCTAATTAAACTTAAAAGCTTTTGCACAACAAAGCAAAGTATAAGCAAGGTGAAAAGACAGCCTTCAGAATGGGAGACAATAATAGCAAATGAAGCAACTGACAAAGAATTAGTCTCAAAAATATACAAGCAGTTCATGCAAGTTAATACCAGAAATTAAATGACCAAATAAAAAAAATGGGCCAAAGAACTAGAAAGACATTTCTCCAAAGAAGACATACAGATGGCTAACAAACACATGAAAAGATGTTCAACATCACTCATTATCAGATAAATGCAAATCAAAACCACAATGAGGTACCATCTCATGCCGGTCAGAATGGCTGCTATCCAAAAGTCTATAAACAATAAATGCTGGAGAGGGTGTGGAGAAAAGGGATCCCTCTTACACTGTTGGTGGGAATGCAAACTAGTACAGCCACTATGGAGAACAGTGTGGAGATTCCTTAAAAAACTGAAAATAGATCTGCCATATGACCCAGCAATCCCACTGCTGGGGATACACACTGAGGAAACCAGAATTGAAAGAGACATGTGTACCCTAATGTGCATCCCAGCACTGTTTACAATAACAAGGGCATGGAAACAACCTAGATGTCCATCAGCAGACGAATGGATAAGAAAGTTGTGGTACCTATACACGATGATATATTACTCAGCTATTAAAAAGAACACATTTGAATCAGTTCTAATGAGGTGGATGAAACTCAAGCCCATTATACAGACTGAAGTAAGTCAGAAAGAAAAACACCAATACAGTATATTAATGCATATATATGGAATTTAGAAAGATGGTAATCATGCCCCTATATGAGAGACAGCAAAAGAGACACAGATGTAAAGGACAGACTTTTGGACTACGTGGGAGAAGGTAAGGGTGGGATGGTTTGAAAGAATAGCACTGAAACATGTATAATACCGTAATACATGGAATAGATGTCCAATCCAAGTTTGATGCATGAAACATGGCACTCAAAGCCAGTGCACTGGGACAACCCTGAGGGATGGGATGGGGAGGGAGGTGGCAGAGGGGTTCAGGATGGGGGCCACATGTACACCCATGGCTGATTCATGTCAGTGTATGGCAAAAACCACTACAATATGGTAAAGTAACTAGCCTCCAATTAAAATTAATAAGTTAATTTAAAAAATAAAAACCTGGAAGAGGAGTAAAATTGTTACTAACTTGAAACTATTTTTAAGCAAATAAAAAAGCAAGTAGCGAAAATAATTTAAAAAAATAAAAATAAAAACTTTGTGGGCTTCTGATTCAATATAGCAGAATAGAAGGATGTGTGCTCATCTCCACCTGCAGAGCACCAAAATCACAATTAGCTGTTGAACAGCCATTGACAGAAGGACGCTGGAAATCACCAAGAAAAGATACAACACATCCAAAGAAAAAGAAACTGCAACAATATGGCAATCATTGCAGAGGTACAATCATGATAAAATCAAATTCCATACCCATTGGGTGGGTGACTCACAAACTGGAGAACAATGATACCAAAGAAGTTCTCCCACTGCTGTGAAGATTCTGAGCCCCACATCAGGCTTCCCAGCCTGAGGATCCAGGAAAGGTACTGGGAATCCCCAGGAAACCTGACCATGAGGCCAGCAGGATTTGATGACAGGACTTCCACAAGACTGAGGGAAACAGAGACTCCACTCTCCAAAGGCACAAACAAAACTTGTGTGCACCAAGACTCAGCAGAAAGGAGCAGTGCCCCCACTGCAGACTGAACCAGTCAGTTCAGTTCAGTTACTCAGTCGTGTCTGACTCTTGGCGACCCCATGAATCGCAGCACGCCAGGCCTCCCTGTCCATCACCAACTCCCGAAGTTCACTCAGACTCACATCCGTCGAGGCAGTGACGTCATCCAGCCATCTCACCTTTGTCATACCCTTCTCCTCCTGCTCCCAATCCCTCCCAGCATCAGTCTTTTCCAATGAGTCAACTCTTCACATGAGGTGGCCTAAGTACTGGAGTTTCAGCTTTAGCATCAGTCCTTCCAAAGAAATCCCAGGGTTGATCTTCAGAATGGACTGGTTGGATCTCCTTGTAGTCCAAGGGACTCTCAAGAGTCTTCTCCAACACCACAGTTCAAAGGCATCAATTCTTCAGCGCTCAGCCTTCTTCACAGTCCAACTCTCACATCCATACACGACCACTGGAAAAACCATAGCCTTGACTAGACGGACCTTTGTCAGCAAAGTAATGTCTCTGCTTTTCAATATGCTATCTAGGTTGGTCATAACTTTTCTTCCAAGAAGTAAGCATCTTTTAATTTCATGGCTGCAGTCACCATCTGCAGTGATTTTGGAGCCCCAAAAAATAAAGTCTGACACTGTTTCCACTGTTTCTCCATCGATTTTCCATGAAGTGATGGGACCAGATGCCATGATCTTAGTTTTCTGAATGTTGAGTTTTAAGCCAACTTTTTCACTCTCCACTTTCACCTTTATCAAGAGGCTTTTTAGTTCCTCTTCACTTTCTGCCATAAGGGTGGTGTCATCTGCATATCTGAGGTGATTGATATTTCTCCCGGCAATCTTGATTCCAGCTTGTGCTTCTTACAGCCCAGCATTTCTCATGATGTACTCTGCATATAAGTTAAATAAGCAGGGTGACAATATACAGCCTTGTACTCCTTTTCCTATTTGGAACCAGTCTGTTGTTCCATGTCCAGTTCTAACTGTTGCTTCCTGACCTGCATACAAATTTCTCAAGAGGCAGGTCAGCTGGTATTCCCATCTCTTTCAGAATTTTCCACAGTTTATTGTGATCCACAAGTCAAAGGCTTTGGCATAGTCAATAAAGCAGAAATAGATGTTTTTCTGGAACTCTCTTGCTTTTTCCATGATCCAGTGGATGTTGGAAATTTGGTCTCTAGTTCCTCTGCCTTTTCTAAAACCAGCTTGAACAACTGGAAGTTCATGGTTCATGTATTGCTGAAGCCTGGCTTGGAGAATTTTGAGCATTACTTTACTAGCATGTGAGATGAGTGCAATTGTGTGGTAGTTTGAGCATTCTTTGGCATTGCCTTTCTTTGGGATTGAAATGAAAAATGCCCTTTTCCAGTCCTGTGGCCACTGCTGAGTTTCCAAATTGCTGGCAAATTGAGTGCAGCACTTTCACAGCATCACCTTTCAGGATTTGATATAGCTCAACTGGAATTCCATCACCTCCACTAGCTTTGTTCATAGTTATGCTTTCTAAGGCCCACTTGACTTCACATTCCAGGATGTCTGGCTCTAGATCAGTGATCACACCATCGTGATTATCTGGGTCATGAAGATTTTTTTGTACAGTTCTTCTGTGTATTCTTGCCACCTCTTCTTAATATCTTCTGCTTTTGTCAGACCAACCTGCTAATGTTGGAGGGTCTCCTGTGGAGGTGTGGGTCAGCAGTGGCTGCCACAGGGATGAAGGCACTGATGGCAGGAGTCCTGGAAGGTGTCCTTTGGTGTAAGTCCTCTTGGAGGTCGCCTTTATCCATACCATAGAGCAAGTAGACTCCATGGCTGCATCACCTCAGGCCAACAGGTTGGAGGACAACCCCTCCCATTAGCAGGCAACTGGATTAAAGCTTCACTGAGCACAGCCCTGCCCATCAGAGAAAGACCCAGTTTTCCCCACAGCCAGTCCTTTCCATCAGGAAACCTACACCTGAGCCTCTAGCCTCATCTACCAGAAGGCAGATAGAAGAAGTAAGAAGAAACACAATCACACAGCACCTAGAATGAAAATCACATTCTAGAAAATTAGTCAGGACAAAAAAGCAGAAAGTTATGTTTCAGATGAAGGGACAAGACAAAACCCCAGATAAATAACTAAATGAAGTGGAGATAGGTAACTTTCCAGAAAAAGAATTCAGAATAATGATAGTGAAGATGATCCAGGATCTGGGAAGATGAATGGAGGAGATGCAAGAAATGTTTACCAAAGGCCTATAATAATTAAAGAACAAACAAACAGATGAACAATACATTAGAAGGAATCAAAAGCAGAAAAACTGAGGCAGAAGAATGGATAAGTGACCTGGAGAACAGAATGGTGGAAATCACTGCCTCAGAACAGAATATAGAAAAAACTGAAGACAGCCTGAGAGACCTCTGGGACAATGTTAAACACACCAACATTCACATTCTAGGGATCCTAGAAGGAAAAGAGGGAGAGAAAGGACCTAAGAAAATTATTTGAAGGGATGATAGTTGAAAACTTCCCCAGCATGGGAAAGGAAATAGTCAAGTTTAGGAAGTGCAAAGAGTCCCAGGCAGGATAAACCTAAGGAGGAACACACAGAGACACATAGTAATCAAACTGACAAAAATTAAAGACAAAGATAAAATCTTAAAAGCAACAAGGGAAAAACAATAACATACAAGGAACTCCCATAAGGTTATCAGCTGATATATCAATAAACTCTGCAAGGCAGAAGGGAATGGCATGATAAATTCAAAGTGATAAAAGGGAGGAACCTACAACCAAGAATACTCTACCCAGTAAGACTCTCATTCAGATTTGACAGAGAAATCAAAAGCTTTTGAGACAAGCAAAAGTTAAGAGAATGTGGCACCACCAAACCAGTTTTACAACAAATGCTAAAATAACTTCTCTAGGCAGGAAACAAAGAGAAGGAAAAGACCTACACAAAATAAGCCCAAAACAATTAACAAAATGGGAATAAGGTCATACATATCGATAATTACCTCAAATGTAAATGGATTAACCAAAAGACATAGACTGGCTGGGCAGATGGAAACATGTGCCTGGATGTACTTCAACTTAACACATCACTCTACTTAACCACTAAACTGTATGTAATTATTTTATATTGTTAGATTAATCATGTTTCCATCATGACTTGCAATTGTAATTATCTTTTTTTTTTCTTTTGATCTGGCTGTTCATGGTGAAAACTGATAAACATCTTTTACTATTGTGATTATGTAGCTACTATTTGCTTAATACCATTGTATCATGATTGGTCAACAAAAAATAAGCGAATTCTGTATCACTAAAACTACCATTTCGACGATCCAACAGATGTTCCAATGGATGATCCACTGGCTCATCGAAAAAGCAAGAGAGTTCCAGAAAAACATCTACTTCTGTTTTATTGACTATGCCAAAGCCTCTGTCTGAGTAGAACACAACAAACTCTGGAAAATTCTTAAAGATATGGGAATACCAAACCAGCTTACCTACCTCTTGAGAAATCTGTATGCAGTTCAGGAAATAACAGTTAGAACTGGACATGGAACAACAGACTGGTTCCAAATAGGAAAAGGAGTACATCAAGCCTGTGTATTTTCACCCTGCTTATTTAACTTATATGCAGAGTACAGCATGAGAAATGCTGGGCGGGATGAAGCACAAGCTGGAATCAAGATTGCCAGGAGAAATATCAATAACCTCAGATGTGCAAATGATACCACCCTGATGGCAGAAAGTGAAGAAGAACTGAAGAGCCTCTTGATGACAGTGAAAGAGGAGAGTGAAAAAGTTGGCTTAAACTCAACATTCAGAAAACTAAGATCATGGCATCTGGTCCCATCACTTCATGGGAAATAGATGGGGAAACAGTGACAGACTTTATATTTTGGGGCTCCAAAATCACTGTAGATGGTGACTGTAGCCATGAATTAAAAGATGCTTGCTCCTTGGAAGAAAAGCTATGACAAACCTAGACAGCATATCTTAAGGCAGAGACATTACTTTAACAACAAATGTCCATCTAGTCAAGGCTATGGTTTTTCCAGTAGTCATGTATGGATGTGAGAGTTGGACTATAAAGAAAGCTGAGCACTGAAGAATTGATGCTTTTGAACTGTGGTGTTGGAGAAGACTCTTGAGAGTCCCCTGGACTGCAAGGAGATCCAACCAGTCCATCCTAAAGGAGATCAGTCCTGGGTGTGCATTTGAAGGACTGATGTTGAAGCTGAAACTCCAATACTTTGGCCACTTTATGCAAAGAACTCATTTGTAAAGACCCTGATGCTGGGAAAGATTTGAAGGCAGGAGGAGAAGGGGAAGACAGAGGATGTGATGGTTGGATGGCATCATTGACTCAATGGCCATGCATTTGAGTAAACTCCCAGAGTTGGTGATGAACAGGGAGGCCTGGTGTGCTGTAGTCCATGGGGTCACAAAGTTGGGTCACAGACACGACTGAGTGACTGAACTGAACTGAACTGAAAACTACCATTTAATAGGAAAATTTGTAATCACTTCTTAATATCCAGATGTGTATCACAATTATCTTGGAATTTTTTGAAAGACACAAATGCCCAGGAATTGCTTTTTTTCTCCAAAGCTCCGGATATGTTTCTAATGAGCAGCCATGTTTAAAAACAACTGGACTATATGATGATCTTTTACCTTTACCTAGTTAGTTTCACTTTTTCTATTTCATATTCAGTTCTCTTATTTCATTTAGTTTACGTTTTCCAATTTCTCCATCTCTCTTGTTGTTGTTCTTTCTTAAGACTATCAGGCATAGCAGAAAAGCTTTTGTATACATTTATATATAGAATGTATAATATATATATTTTATAAGATATATAAATTTTTGCCTAGCTAAAAATATTATGATGTTTTGATTCCACTTCTTTGACTTAGTATGAATAGGATGCTAGATTTCTAATTTATATTCAGTCAAAACTTTGATATATTTCCATGTATGTTGGCATCTAGTATTATTGCTAAAATCTAGAAAGTTTATTATCTTAGTGATTAAAAAAATTGAATGAGGTTTGAAACTTCTAATCCAATTCTGAGAATATAAAGAAATACCATCCTGTAAAAAAAAAAAAGTATTAACATGTGATACAATATTATTAACTAAGGTGAAGATTTTGTTCAAATTCACAAAGTGTTATGCTATGTTCAATATTTTTTAATAACTTATTTGCCTCTACATAGTATTTAATTGCATAAAGAAGTTTCAGGTGCATGTAAGAAATTCTGATAAACTCCTCACTTTTATTCTATTACAAATATTTTCTATTTCCTTGTTATGGCTTCTTAGATACACACATCATTTAAAAGTGTACATTTAATTTCCAAATACATGGGATTTTTAAAGTATCTTTGATACTAATCTCTCATTTATATTAATTTCTCATTTAAATGCTCTCTTCTCTGCAATCACCCTCTGTGCTTTTTCAGTTTTCTAACTTTATCGAGGCTTTCA
>NW_027219867.1:0-76224 GCF_027580195.1 Bos mutus | reverse complement strand
ATCAGTGAATGATCAGCCACGTGATCAGTGCATGATCAGTCACGTGATCAGTGCATGCACAGTCACGTGACCAGTGTATGATCAGCTTCGTGATCAGTGCATGATCAGCCACGTGATCAGTGCATGATCAGGCAGGTGATGAGTGCATGATCAGGCACGTGATCAGTTCTTGATCAGGCGTGTGATCAGTGCATGATCAGTCACATGATCAGTGCATGATCAGTCACGTGATCAGTGCATGATCAGCCACGTGATCAGTGCATGATCAGTCACGTGATCAGTGCATGATCAGCCACGTGATCAGTGCATGATCAGCCAGGTGATCAGTGCATGATCAGTCACGTGATCAGTGCATGATCAGCCACGTGATCAGTGCATGATCAGCCACGTGATCAGTGCATGATCAGCCACGTGATCAGATGCATGATCAGCCACCACGTGATCAGTGCATGATCAGCCACGTGATCAGTGCATGATCAGCCACGTGATCAGTGCATGATCAGCACGATCAGTGCATGCAGTCAGTGATCAGTGATACGTCAGATCAGTGCATGATCAGCCACGTGATCAGTGCATGATCAGCAGTCACGTGATCAGTGCATGATCAGCCACGTGATCAGTGCATGATCAGCCACGTGATCAGTGCATGATCAGTCACGTGATCAGTGCATGATCAGCCACGTGATCAGTGCATGATCAGCCACGTGATCATCAGTGCATGATCAGCCACGTGATCAGTGCATGATGATCAGCCACGTGATCAGTGCATGATCAGCCACGTGATCAGTGCATGATCAGCCACGTGATCAGTGCATGATCAGCCACGCGATCAGTGCATGATCAGCACGTGATCAGTGCATGATCAGCCACGTGATCAGTGCATGATCAGCCACGATCAGTGCATGATCAGCCACGTGATCAGTGCATGATCAGTCACGTGATCAGTGCATGATCAGCCACGTGATCAGTGCATGATCAGCCACGTGATCAGTGCATGATCAGCCACGTGATCAGTGCATGATCAGCCACGTGATCAGTGCATGATCAGCCACGTGATCAGCATGATCAGCACACGATCAGTGCATGATCAGCCACGATCAGTGCATGATCAGTCACGTGATCAGTGTATGATCAGCAGCCACGTGATCAGTGCATGATCAGCCACGATCAGTGCATGATCAGCCACGTGATCAGTGCATGATCAGCCACGTGATCAGTGATCAGTGATGATGAGCACGTGATCAGTGCATGATCAGCAGTCACGATCAGTGCATGATCAGCACGTGATCAGTGATCAGTCACGTGATCAGTGATGATCAGCCACGTGATCAGTGCATGATCAGTCACGTGATCAGTGCATGATCAGCCACGTGATCAGTGCATGATCAGCCACGTGATCAGTGCATGATCAGCCACGTGATCAGTGCATGATCAGCCACGTGATCAGTGCATGATCAGCCACGTGATCAGTGCATGATCAGCAGCACGTGATCAGTGCATGATCAGCCACGTGATCAGTGATCAGTGCAGTGCATGATCAGTCACGTGATCAGTGCATGATCAGCCACGTGATCAGTGCATGATCAGCCACGTGATCAGTGCATGATCAGCCACGTGATCAGTGCATGATCAGTCACGTGATCAGTGCATGATCAGCACGCGATCAGATCAGATGATCAGCCACGTGATCAGTGCATGATCAGCCACGTGATCAGTGCATGATCAGCCACGTGATCAGTGCATGATCAGTCACGTGATCAGTGCATGATCATCAGCCGTGATCAGTGCATGATCAGCCACGTGATCAGTGCATGATCAGCCACGTGATCAGTGCATGATCAGCCACGTGATCAGTGCATGATCAGCCACGTGATCAGTGCATGATCAGCCACGTGATCAGTGCATGATCAGCCACGTGATCAGTGCATGATCAGCCACGTGATCAGTGCATGATCAGCCACGTGATCAGTGCATGATCAGCAGCACGTGATCAGTGCATGATCAGCACGTGATCAGTGCATGATCAGCCACGTGATCAGTGCATGATCAGCCACGCGATCAGTGCATGATCAGCCACGATCAGTGTGCATGATCAGCCACGTGATCAGTGCATGATCAGCCACGTGATCAGTGCATGATCAGTCACGTGATCAGTGCATGATCAGCACGTGATCAGTGCATGATCAGCCACGTGATCAGTGCATGATCAGCCACGTGATCAGTGCATGATCAGCCACGTGATCAGTGCATGATCAGCCACGTGATGATCAGTGCATGATCAGCCACGTGATCAGTGCATGATCAGCCACGCGATCAGTGCATGATCAGTCACGTGATCAGTGCATGATCAGTCACGTGATCAGTGCATGATCAGCCACGTGATCAGTGCATGATCAGCCACGTGATCAGTGCATGATCAGCCACGTGATCAGTGCATGATCAGCCACGTGATCAGTGCATGATCAGCCACGTGATCAGTGCATGATCAGTCACGTGATCAGTGCATGATCAGTCACGATCAGTGCATGATCAGATCAGCCACGTGATCAGTGCATGATCAGCCACGTGATCAGTGCATGATCAGCCACGTGATCAGTGCATGATCAGCCAGCCATCAGTGATCAGTGCATGATCAGCATGATCAGCCACGTGATCAGTGCATGATCAGCAGCACGTGATCAGTGCATGATCAGCCACGTGATCAGTGCATGATCAGCCACGTGATCAGTGCATGATCAGCCACGTGATCAGTGCATGATCAGCCACGTGATCAGTGCATGATCAGCCACACGTGATCAGTGCATGATCAGCCACGCGATCAGTGCATGATCAGCCACGTGATCAGTGCATGATCAGATCACGCGATCAGTGCATGATCAGCCACGTGATCAGTGCATGATCAGCCACGCGATCAGTGCATGATCAGCCACGCGATCAGTGCATGATCAGTCACGTGATCAGTGCATGATCAGCCACGATCAGTGCATGATCAGTCACGTGATCAGTGCATGATCAGCCACGTGATCAGTGCATGATCAGCCACGTGATCAGTGCATGATCAGCCACGTGATCAGTGCATGATCAGCCACGTGATCAGTGCATGATCAGCCACGTGATCAGTGCATGATCAGCCACGTGATCAGTGCATGATCAGCCACGTGATCAGTGCATGATCAGCCACGTGATCAGTGCATGATCAGCCACGTGATCAGTGCATGATCAGCCACGTGATCAGTGCATGATCAGCCACGTGATCAGTGCATGATCAGCCACACGATCATCAGTGCATGATCAGCCACGCAGTGCATGATCAGTGTGATCGATCAGCAGTGTGATGATCAGTGATCAGCATGATCAGAGCATGATCAGCCACGCGATCAGTGCATGATCAGTGATGATCAGCCACGATCAGTGCATGATCAGCCACGTGATCAGTGCATGATCAGCCACGTGATCAGTGCATGATCAGCAGTCACGCGATCATCAGTGCATGATCAGCCACGTGATCAGTGCATGATCAGCCACGTGATCAGTGCATGATCAGCCACGTGATCAGATCAGTGCATGATCAGCCACGCGATCAGTGCATGATCAGCCACGTGATCAGTGCATGATCAGCCACGTGATCAGTGCATGATGAGCCACGCAGTGATCAGATCATCAGCCACGTGATCAGTGCATGATCAGCCACGTGATCAGTGCATGATCAGCACACGTGATCAGTGCATGATCAGCCACACGTGATCAGTGCATGATCAGCCACGATCAGTGCATGATCAGCCACGTGATCAGTGCATGATCAGCCACGTGATCAGTGCATGATCAGCCACGTGATCAGTGCATGATCAGCCACGTGATCAGTGCATGATCAGCCACGCGATCAGTGCATGATCAGCCACGTGATCAGTGCATGATCAGCCACGTGATCAGTGCATGATCAGCACACGATCAGTGCATGATCAGCCACGATCAGTGCATGATCAGCCACGTGATCAGTGCATGATCAGCCACGTGATCAGTGCATGATCAGCAGCACGATCAGTGCATGATCAGCCACGTGATCAGTGCATGATCAGCCACGTGATCAGTGCATGATCAGCCACGTGATCAGTGCATGATCAGCCACGTGATCAGTGCATGATCAGCCACGTGATCAGTGCATGATCAGCCACGTGATCAGTGCATGATCAGCCACGTGATCAGTGCATGATCAGCCACGTGATCAGTGCATGATCAGCCACGTGATCAGTGCATTCACAGTCACGTGATCAGTGTATGATCAGCCACGTGATCAGTGCATGATCAGCCACGTGATCAGTGCATGATCAGCCACGTGATCAGTGCATGATCAGCCACGTGATCAGTGCATGATCAGTCACGATCAGATCAGTGCATGATCAGTCACGTGATCAGTGCATGATCAGCCACGCATCAGTGCATGCATGATCAGTCACGCGATCAGTGCATGATCAGCCACGTGATCAGTGCATGATCAGCCACGTGATCAGTGCATGATCAGCCACGTGATCAGTGCATGATCAGCCACGCGATCAGTGCATGATCAGCCACGTGATCAGTGCATGATCAGCCACGTGATCAGTGCATGATCAGTCACGTGATCAGTGCATGCACAGATCAGTGCATGATCAGTGCATGATCAGTCACAGCGATGATCAGTGCATGATCAGCCACGTGATCAGTGCATGATCAGTCACGTGATCAGTGCATGATCAGTCACGTGATCAGTGCATGATCAGCCACGTGATCAGTGCATGATCAGCCACGTGATCAGTGCATGATCAGCCACAGCCACGTGATCAGTGCATGATCAGCCACGTGATCAGTGCATGATCAGCCACGTGATCAGTGCATGATCAGCACACGATCAGTGCATGATCAGCCAGCACGATGATCAGTGCATGATCAGCACGTGATCAGTGCATGATCAGCCACGTGATCAGTGCATGATCAGCCACGATCAGTGCATGATCAGTCACGTGATCAGTGCATGATCAGCCACGTGATCAGTGTGCATGATCAGCACGTGATCAGTGATGATCAGCCACGTGATCAGTGCATGATCAGCACGTGATGAGTGCATGATCAGCCACGTGATCAGTGCATGATCAGCCACGTGATCAGTGCATGATCAGCCACGTGATCAGTGCATGATCAGCCACGTGATCAGTGCATGATCAGCACAGATCAGTGCGATCAGCCACGTGATCAGTGCATGATGATCAGCCACGTGATCAGTGCATGATCAGCCACGTGATCAGTGCATGATCAGCCACGTGATCAGTGCATGATCAGTCACGTGATCAGTGTGCATGATCAGCCACGTGATCAGTGCATGATCAGCCACGTGATCAGTGCATGATCAGTCACGTGATCAGTGCATGATCAGCCACGTGATCAGTGCATGATCAGCCACGTGATCAGTGCATGATCAGCCACGTGATCAGTGCATGATCAGCCACGTGATCAGTGCATGATCAGCCACGTGATCAGTGCATGATCAGCCACGTGATCAGTGCATGATCAGTCACGTGATCAGTGCATGATCAGCCACGTGATGATCAGTGCATGATCAGCCACGCATCAGTGCATGATCAGTCACGATCATGTGCATCAGCCACGATCAGTGCATGATCAGCCACGTGATCAGTGCATGATCAGCACGTGATCAGTGCATGATCAGCACGTGATCAGTGCATGATCAGCCACGTGATCAGTGCATGATCAGCCACGTGATCAGTGCATGATCAGCCACGTGATCAGTGCATGATCAGCCACGTGATCAGTGCATGATCAGCCACGTCAGATCAGTGCATGATCAGCACACGTGATCAGTGCATGATCAGCCACGTGATCAGTGCATGATCAGCACGCGATCAGAGTGCATGATCAGCAGCCGTGATCAGTGCATGATCAGCCACGTGATCAGTGCATGATCAGCAGCACGTGATCAGTGCATGATCAGCCACGTGATCAGTGCATGATCAGTCACGTGATCAGTGCATGATCAGCCACGTGATCAGTGCATGATCAGCCACGTGATCAGTGCATGATCAGCCACGTGATCAGTGCATGATCAGCCACACGTGATCAGTGCATGATGATCAGCCACGTGATCAGTGCATGATCAGCCACGTGATCAGTGCATGATCAGCCACGTGATCAGTCAGTGCATGATCAGCCACGTGATCAGTGCATGATCAGTCACGTGATCAGTGCATGATCAGCCACGTGATCAGTGCATGATCAGCCACGTGATCAGTGCATGATCAGCCACGTGATCAGTGCATGATCAGCCACGCGATCAGTGCATGATCAGCCACGTGATCAGTGCATGATCAGCCACGTGATCAGTGATCATGATCGTGATCAGTGCATGATCAGATCAGTGATCATGCATGATCAGCCACGTGATCAGTGCATGATCAGCCACGTGATCAGTGCATGATCAGCCACGTGATCAGTGCATGATCAGCCACGTGATCAGTGCATGATCAGCCACGTGATCAGTGCATGATCAGCCACGTGATCAGTGCATGCTCAGTCACGTGATCAGTGTATGATCAGCTTCGTGATCAGTGCATGATCAGCCACGTGATCAGTGCATGATCAGCCACGTGATCAGTGCATGATCAGCCACGTGATGAGTGCATGATCAGCCACGTGATCAGTGCATGATCAGCCACGTGATCAGTGCATGATCAGCCACGTGATCAGTGCATGATCAGTCACGTGATCAGTGCATGATCAGCCACGTGATCAGTGCATGATCAGATCAGCACGTGATCAGTGCATGATCAGCCACGTGATCAGTGCATGATCAGCCACGCGATCAGTGCATGATCAGCCACGTCAGTGTGCATGATCAGCCACGTGATCAGTGCATGATCAGCCAGATCAGTGCATGATCAGTCACGTGATCAGTGCATGATCAGCCACGTGATCAGTGCATGATCAGCAGTCGTGATCAGTGTGCATGATCAGCCACGTGATCAGTGCATGATCAGCCACGTGATCAGTGCATGATCAGCCACACGATCAGTGCATGATCAGATCAGTGCGTGATCAGATCAGTGCATGATCAGCCAGCCACGATCAGTGCATGATCAGCCACGTGATCAGTGCATGATCAGCCACGTGATCAGTGCATGATCAGCCACGTGATCAGTGCATGATCATCAGCCACGTGATCAGTGCATGATCGCCACACGTGATCAGTGCATGATCAGTCACGTGATCAGTGCATGATCAGCCACGTGATCAGTGCATGATCAGCCACGTGATCAGTGCATGATCAGCCACGTGATCAGTGCATGATCAGTCACGTGATCAGTGCATGATCAGCCACGTGATCAGTGCATGATCAGCCACGTGATCAGTGCATGATCAGCCACGCAGATCAGTGCATGATCAGTCACGTGATCAGTGCATGATCAGCCACGATCAGTGCATGATCAGCCACGTGATCAGTGCATGATCAGCCACGTGATCAGTGCAGTGCATGATCAGCCACGTGATCAGTGCATGATCAGCACGTGATCAGCATGATCAGATCAGTCGATCAGTGTGATCATCAGTGATGATCAGTGCATCATCAGCACGCGATCAGTGCATGATCAGCCACGTGATCAGTGCATGATCAGCACGTGATCATCAGTGCATGATCAGCCACGTGATCAGTGCATGATCAGCACGATCAGTGCATGATCAGCCACGTGATCAGTGCATGATCAGCCACGTGATCAGTGCATGATCAGCCACGTGATCAGTGCATGATCAGTCACGTGATCAGTGCATGATCAGCCACGTGATCAGTGCATGATCAGATCATCAGTGCGATCATCAGTCATGATCAGCGATCAGTGATCAGTGATCAGCCACGATCAGTGCATGATCAGCCACGTGATCAGTGCATGATCAGCACGTGATCAGTGCATGATCAGCCACGTGATCAGTGCATGATCAGCCACGTGATCAGTGCATGATCAGCACGATCAGTGCATGATCAGCCACGTGATCAGTGCATGATCAGCCACGTGATCAGTGCATGATCAGCCACGTGATCAGTGCATGATCAGCCACGTGATCAGTGCATGATCAGTCACGTGATCAGTGCATGATCAGCCACGTGATCAGTGCATGATCAGCCACGTGATCAGTGCATGATCAGCCACGTGATCAGTGCATGATCAGTCACACGTGATCAGTGCATGATCAGCCACGTGATCAGTGCATGATCAGCGTGATCAGTGCATGATCAGTGCACGTGATCAGTGCATCAGTGCATGATCAGCCACGTGATCAGTGCATGATCAGTCACGTGATCAGTGTGCATGATCAGCCACGATCAGTGCATGATCAGCACATCAGTGCATGATCAGCCACGTGATCAGTGCATGATCAGTCACATGATCAGTGCATGATCAGCCACGTGATCAGTGCATGATCAGTCACGTGATCAGTGCATGATCAGCCACGTGATCAGTGCATGATCAGCCACGTGATCAGTGCATGATCAGCCACGTGATCAGTGTATGATCAGCCACGTGATCAGTGCATGATCAGCCACGTGATCAGTGCATGATCAGCCACGTGATCAGTGCATGATCAGCCACGTGATCAGTGCATGATCAGCCACGTGATCAGTGCATGATCAGCCACGATCAGTGCATGATCAGCCACGTGATCAGTGCATGATCAGCAGTCAGTGATCAGTGCATGATCAGCCAGCGTGATCAGTGCATGATCAGCCACGTGATCAGTGCATGATCAGTCACGATCAGTGCATGATCAGCACGTGATCAGTGCATGATCAGCCACGATCAGTGCATGATCAGCCACACGTGATCAGTGCATGATCAGCACGCGATCAGTGCATGATCAGCCACGTGATCAGTGCATGATCAGCCACGTGATCAGTGCATGATCAGCCACGTGATCAGTGCATGATCAGCCACGATGATCAGTGCATGATCAGCATCAGCACGATCAGTGCATGATCAGCCACGTGATCAGTGCATGATCAGCCACGTGATCAGTGCATGATCAGCCACGTGATCAGTGCATGATCAGCCACGTGATCAGTGCATGATCAGCACGTGATCAGTGCATGATCAGCCACGTGATCAGTGCATGATCAGCACACGTGATCAGTGCATCAGATCAGCCAGATGATCAGTGCATGATCAGTGTGTGATCAGTGCATGATCAGCACGATCATCAGTGCATGATCAGCCACGTGATCAGTGTGCATGATCAGCCACGTGATCAGTGCATGATCAGCCACGTGATCAGTGCATGATCAGCCACGTGATCAGTGCATGATCAGATCACGTGATCAGTGCATGATCAGCCACGTGATCAGTGCATGATCAGCCACGTGATCAGTGCATGATCAGCAGATCACGTGATCAGTGCATGATCAGCCACGTGATCAGTGCAGTGATCAGTGCATGATCAGCCACGTGATCAGTGCATGATCAGCACGTGATCAGTGCATGATCAGCCACGTGATCAGTGCATGATCAGCACGTGATCAGTGCATGATCAGCCACGATCAGTGCATGATCAGCCACGTGATCAGTGCATGATCAGCCACGATCAGTGCAGTGCAGCCACGATCAGTGCATGATCAGCACACGATCAGTGCATGATCAGCAGCGTGATCAGTGCATGATCAGTCACGTGATCAGTGCATGATCAGCCACGATCAGATCAGTGCATGATCAGCCACGTGATCAGTGCATGATCAGCCACGTGATCAGTGCATGATCAGCCACGTGATCAGTGCATGATCAGCCACGTGATCAGTGCATGATCAGTCACGTGATCAGTGCATGATCAGCCACGTGATCAGTGCATGATCAGCCACGTGATCAGTGTGCATGATCAGCCACGTGATCAGTGCATGATCAGTCACGTGATCAGTGCATGATCAGCCACGTGATCAGTGCATGATCAGCCACGTGATCAGTGCATGATCAGCCACGTGATCAGTGCATGATCAGAGCACACGATCAGTGCATGATCATGCAGCGTGATCAGTGCATGATCAGCCACGTGATCAGTGCATGATCAGCCACGTGATCAGTGCATGATCAGCCACGCGATCAGTGCATGATCAGTCACGTGATCAGTGCATGATCAGCCACGTGATCAGTGCATGATCAGCACACGTGATCAGTGCATGATCAGCCACGTGATCAGTGCATGATCAGCCACGTGATCAGTGCATGATCAGCCACGTGATCAGTGCATGATCAGCCACGTGATCAGTGCATGATCAGCCACGTGATCAGTGCATGATCAGCCACGTGATCAGTGCATGATCAGCCACGTGATCAGTGCATGATCAGTCACGTGATCAGTGCATGATCAGTCACGTGATCAGTGCATGATCAGCCACGTGATCAGTGCATGATAGCCACGTGATCAGTGCATGATCAGTCACGATCAGTGCATGATCAGCCACGTGATCAGTTTATGATCAGCCACGTGATCAGTGCATGATCAGCCACGTGATCAGTGCATGATCAGCCACGTGATCAGTGCATGATCAGCCACGTGATCAGTGCATGATCAGCCACGTGATCAGTGCATGATCAGCCACGTGATCAGTGCATGATCAGATCACGTGATCAGTGCATGATCAGCCACGTGATCAGTGCATGATCAGCCACGATCAGTGCATGATCAGCCACGTGATCAGTGCATGATCAGCCACGTGATCAGTGCATGATCAGCCACGTGATCAGTGCATGATCAGCACGTGATCAGTGCATGATCAGCCACGTGATCAGTGTGCATGATCAGCCACGTGATCAGTGCATGATCAGCCACGTGATCAGTGCATGATCAGCCACGTGATCAGTGCATGATCAGCCACGTGATCAGTGCATGATCAGCCACGTGATCAGTGCATGATCAGCCACGTGATCAGTGCATGATCAGCCACGTGATCAGTGCATGATCAGCCACGTGATCAGTGCATGATCAGCCACGCGATCAGTGCATGATCAGATCAGCCACGTCACGATCCAGTGCATGATCAGCACACGATCAGTGCATGATCAGCCACGTGATCAGTGCATGATCAGCAGCCACGTGATCAGTGCATGATCAGTCACGTGATCAGTGCATGATCAGCCACGTGATCAGTGCATGATCAGCCACGTGATCAGTGCATGATCAGCCACGTGATCAGTGCATGATCAGCCACGTGATCAGTGCATGATCAGCCACGTGATCAGTGCATGATCAGCCACGTGATCAGTGCATGATCAGCACGTGATCAGTGCATGATCAGCCACGTGATCAGTGCATGTGCATGATCAGCCACGTGATCAGTGCATGATCAGCCACGTGATCAGTGCATGATCAGCCACGTGATCAGTGCATGATCAGCCACGATCAGTGCATGATCAGCCACACGATCAGTGCATGATCAGCCACGTGATCAGTGCATGATCAGCCACGTGATCAGTGTGCATGATCAGTCACGCGATCAGTGCATGATCAGCCACGTGATCAGTGCATGATCAGCCACGTGATCAGTGCATGATCAGTCACGTGATCAGTGCATGATCAGCCACGTGATCAGTGCATGATCAGCCACGTGATCAGTGCATGATCAGCCACGTGATCAGTGCATGATCAGCACGTGATCAGTGATCATCAGCCACGTGATCAGTGCATGATCAGCCACGATCAGTGCATGATCAGCCACGTGATCAGTGCATGATCAGCCACGTGATCAGTGCATGATCAGCCACGTGATCAGTGCATGATCAGCCACGTGATCAGTGCATGATCAGCCACGTGATCAGTGCATGATCAGTCACGTGATCAGTGCATGATCAGCCACGTGATCAGTGCATGATCAGCCACGTGATCAGTGCATGATCAGCCACGTGATCAGTGCATGATCAGTCACGTGATCAGTGCATGATCAGCACGTGATCAGTGCATGATCAGATCAGCCAGCCACGATCAGTGTGCATGATCAGCCACGTGATCAGTGCATGATCAGTCACGTGATCAGTGCATGATCAGCAGCACGTGATCAGTCAGTGCATGATCAGCCACGTGATCAGTGCATGATCAGCCACGTGATCAGTGCATGATCAGCGCGCGTATCAGTGCATGATCAGCCACGTGATCAGTGCATGATCAGTGCATGATCAGCCACGTGATCAGTGCATGCAGCCACGCACGATCAGTGCATGATCAGTCACGTGATCAGTGCATGATCAGCCACGCGATCAGTGCATGATCAGATCAGCGTGATCAGTGCATGATCAGCCACGTGATCAGTGTGCATGATCAGTCACGTGATCAGTGCATGATCAGCCACGTGATCAGTGCATGATCAGCCACGTGATCAGTGCATGATCAGCCACGTGATCAGTGCATGATCAGCCACACGATCAGTGCATGATCAGCCACGTGATCAGTGCATGATCAGCCACGTGATCAGTGCATGATCAGCCACGTGATCAGTGCATGATCAGCACACGTGATCAGTGCATGATCAGCCACGTGATCAGTGCATGATCAGCCACGTGATCAGTGCATGA
The DNA here is from genome assembly GCF_027580195.1 of Bos mutus. NCBI lineage: Eukaryota > Metazoa > Chordata > Mammalia > Artiodactyla > Bovidae > Bos > Bos mutus. Next base: position 63,631 of record NW_027219867.1, on the reverse strand, counting down.
TCAGCAGTCGTGATCAGTGCATGATCAGCCACGTGATCAGTGCATGATCAGCCACGTGATCAGTGCATGATCAGCCACGTGATCAGTGCATGATCAGTCACGTGATCAGTGCATGATCAGCCACGTGATCAGTGCATGATCAGCCACGCGATCATCAGATCATGATCAGTGCAGTGATCAGTGTGCATGATCAGTCACGTGATCAGTGCATGATCAGCCACGTGATCAGTGCATGATCAGCCACGTGATCAGTGCATGATCAGCAGTGCGTGATCAGTGCAGTGATCAGCATCATCAGCGATCAGTGCATGATCAGCAGCGTGATCAGTGCATGATCAGCCACGTGATCAGTGCATGATCAGTCACGTGATCAGTGCATGATCATCAGCCACGTGATCAGTGCATGATCAGCCACGTGATCAGTGCATGATCAGCCACGATCAGTGCATGATCAGCCACGTGATCAGTGCATGATCAGCCACGTGATCAGTGCATGATCAGCCACGTGATCAGTGCATGATCAGCCACGTGATCAGTGCATGATCAGCCACGTGATCAGTGCATGATCAGCCACGTGATCAGTGCATGATCAGCCACGTGATCAGTGCATCAGTGCATGATCAGCCACGTGATCAGTGATCAGATGATCAGATCAGTGTGATCAGTGCAGTGCATGATCAGCAGACACGATCAGTGCATGATCAGCCACGTGATCAGTGCATGATCAGCAGTCGTGATCAGTGCATGATCAGCCACGTGATCAGTGCATGATCAGCCACGTGATCAGTGCATGATCAGCCACGTGATCAGTGCATGATCAGTCACGTGATCAGTGCATGATCAGCCACGTGATCAGTGCATGATCAGCCACGTGATCAGTGATCAGTGCATGATCAGTCACGTGATCAGTGCATGATCAGCCACGTGATCAGTGCATGATCAGCACGTGATCAGTGCATGATCAGCCACGTGATCAGTGCATGATCAGCCACGTGATCAGTGCATGATCAGCCACGTGATCAGTGCATGATCAGTCACGTGATCAGTGCATGATCAGCCACGTGATCAGTGCATGATCAGCCACGTGATCAGTGCATGATCAGTCACGCGATCAGTGCATGATCAGCAGTGTGATCAGTGCATGATCAGCCACGTGATCAGTGCATGATCAGCCACGTGATCGTGATCAGTGCATGATCAGTCATGATCAGTCACAGTGATCAGATCAGATCAGCAGCACGTGATCAGTGCATGATCAGCCACGTGATCAGTGCATGATCAGCCACGTGATCAGTGCATGATCAGCCACGTGATCAGTGCATGATCAGTCACGTGATCAGTGCATGATCAGCACGTGATCAGTGCATGATCAGCCACGTGATCAGTGCATGATCAGCCACGTGATCAGTGCATGATCAGCCACGTGATCAGTGCATGATCAGCCACGTGATCAGTGCATGATCAGCCACGTGATCAGTGCATGATCAGCCACGTGATCAGTGCATGATCAGCCACGTGATCAGTGCATGATCAGCCACGTGATCAGTGCATGATCAGCCACACGTGATCAGTGCATGATCAGCCACGTGATCAGTGCATGATCAGCCACGTGATCAGTGCATGATCAGCCACGATCATCAGATCAGTCAGTGATCAGTGTGCATGATCAGATCACAGCGATCAGTGCATGATCAGCCACGTGATCAAGTGCATGATCAGCCACGTGATCAGTGCATGATCAGCCACGTGATCAGTGCATGATCAGTCACGTGATCAGTGCATGATCAGCCACGTGATCAGTGCATGATCAGCCACGATCAGTGCATGATCAGCCACGTGATCAGTGCATGATCAGCACGTGATCAGTGCATGATCAGCCACGTGATCAGTGCATGATCAGCCACGTGATCAGTGCATGATCAGCACGATCATCAGCATGATCAGCCACGTGATCAGTGCATGATCAGCCACGTGATCAGTGCATGATCAGCCACGTGATCAGTGCATGATCAGCCACGATCAGTGCATGATCAGCCACGTGATCAGTGCATGATCAGCCACGTGATCAGTGCATGATCAGCCACGTGATCAGTGCATGATCAGATCACACGATCATCAGTGCATGATCAGCCACGTGATCAGTGCATGATCAGCCACGTGATCAGTGCATGATCAGATCAGCCACGATCAGTGCATGATCAGCACGTGATCAGTGCATGAGTCACGTGATCAGTGTGATGATCAGCCACGTGATCAGTCAGTGCATGATCAGCCACGTGATCAGTGCATGATCAGCAGCCGATCAGTGCATGATCAGCCACGTGATCAGTGCATGATGATCAGCCACGTGATCAGTGCATGATCAGCCACGTGATCAGTGCATGATCAGCCACGTGATCAGTGCATGATCAGCCACGTGATCAGTGCATGATCAGCCACGTGATCAGATGCATGATCAGCCACGATCAGTGCATGATCAGCCACGTGATCAGTGCATGATCAGTCACACGATCAGTGCATGATCAGCACGTGATCACGTGATCAGTGAGTGATCAGCATGATGATCAGTGCATGATCAGCCACAGTGATCAGTGCATGATCAGTCACGATCAGTGCATGATCAGCCACGTGATCAGTGCATGATCAGCCACGTGATCAGTGCATGATCAGTCACGTGATCAGTCAGCCACGATCAGTGCATGATCAGCACGATCAGTGCATGATCAGCCACGTGATCAGTGCATGATCAGCCACGTGATCAGTGCATGATCAGCCACGTGATCAGTGCATGATCATGATCACCACGTGATCAGTGCATGATCAGCCACGTGATCAGTGCATGATCAGCCACGTGATCAGTGCATGATCAGCCACGTGATCAGTGCATGATCAGCCACGTGATCAGTGCATGATCAGCCACGTGATCAGTGCATGATCAGCCACGCAGATCAGTGCATGATCAGCACGTGATCAGTGCATGATCAGCCACGTGATCAGTGCATGATCAGCCACGTGATCAGTGCATGATCAGTCACGTGATCAGTGTCATGATCAGCACGTGATCAGTGCATGATCAGCCACGTGATCAGTGCATGATCAGCCACGTGATCAGTGCATGATCAGCCACGTGATCAGTGCATGATCAGCCACGTGATCAGTGCATGATCAGCCACGTGATCAGTGCATGATCAGCCACGTGATCAGTGCATGATCAGCCACGATCAGTGCATGATCAGCCACGTGATCAGTGCATGATCAGCCACGTGATCAGTGCATGATCAGATCAGCCATCAGTGCATGATCAGCCACGATCAGTGCATGATCAGCCACGTGATCAGTGCATGATCAGCACGCGATCAGTGCATGATCAGCCACGTGATCAGTGCATGATCAGCCACGTGATCAGTGCATGATCAGCCACGTGATCAGTGCATGATCAGTCACGTGATCAGTGCATGATCAGCCACGTGATCAGTGCATGATCAGCCACGCATCAGTGCATGCATGATCAGCCACGTGATCAGTGCATGATCAGCACGTGATCAGTGCATGATCAGCCACGTGATCAGTGCATGATCAGCCACACGATCAGTGCATGATCAGCCACGTGATCAGTGCATGATCAGCCACGTGATCAGTGCATGATCAGCCACGTGATCAGTGCATGATCAGTCAGCCACGCATCAGTGCAGTGATCAGTGCATGCAGATCAGCGTGATCAGTGCATGATCAGCCACGTGATCAGTGCATGATCAGCCACGTGATCAGTGCATGATCAGCCACGATCAGTGCATGATCAGTCACACGATCAGTGCATGATCAGCCAGTGATCAGTATGATCAGCATCAGTGCATGAGTCAGCCACAGTGCATGATCAGTGCGTGATCAGTGATCAGCCACGATCAGTGCATGATCAGCCACGTGATCAGTGCATGATCAGTCACGTGATCAGTGCATGATCAGTCACGTGATCAGTGCATGATCAGCACACGTGATCAGTGCATGATCAGCCACGTGATCAGTGCATGATCAGCCACGTGATCAGTGCATGATCAGCCACGTGATCAGTGCATGATCAGCACGTGATCAGTGCATGATCAGTCACGTGATCAGTGCATGATCAGCCACACGATCAGTGCATGATCAGTCACGTGATCAGTGATCATGATCAGCCACGTGATCAGTGCATGATCAGCCACGTGATCAGTGCATGATCAGCCACGTGATCAGTGCATCAGCAGCACGTGATCAGTGCATGATCAGCCACGTGATCAGTGCATGATCATCAGTCACGATGATCAGTGATGATCATGCCAGTGCATGATCAGTGCATGATCAGCCACGATCATCAGCATGATCAGTGCATGAGCAGCATGATCATCAGTCATGATCAGTGCAGTGATCAGTGCATCAGTGCGCATCAGTCAGCACGCATCAGTGCATCAGTGCAGATCAGCCATGATCAGCGATGATCAGCATGATCATCAGCACACGATCAGTGCATGATCAGCCACGTGATCAGTGCATGATCAGTCACGTGATCAGTGCACATGATCAGCCACGTGATCAGTGCATGATCAGCACACGTGATCAGTGCATGATCAGCCACGTGATCAGTGCATGATCAGCCACGTGATCAGTGCATGATCAGCCACGTGATCAGTGCATGATCAGCCACGTGATCAGTGCATGATCAGCCACGTGATCAGTGCATGATCAGCACGATCAGATCAGTGCATGATCAGCCACGTGATCAGTGCATGATCAGTCACGTGATCAGTGTCAGTGATCAGCCACGTGATCAGTGCATGATCAGCCACGATCAGTGCATGATCAGCCACGTGATCAGTGCATGATCAGTCACGTGATCAGTGCATGATCAGCCACGTGATCAGTGCATGATCAGCCACGTGATCAGCATGATCAGTCAGATCATCAGTGCATGATGATCAGCCACACGCCACGTGATCAGTGCATGATCAGCCACGTGATCAGTGCATGATCAGTCACGTGATCAGTGCATGATCAGCCACGTGATCAGTGCATGATCAGCACGTGATCAGTGCATGATCAGCCACGCGATCAGTGCATGATCAGCCACGTGATCAGTGCATGATCAGCCACGTGATCAGTGCATGATCAGCCACGTGATCAGTGCATGATCAGCCACGTGATCAGTGCATGATCAGCCACGTGATCAGTGCATGATCAGCCACGTGATCAGTGCATCAGCCACGTGATCAGTGCATGATCAGTCACGTGATCAGTGCATGATCAGCCACGTGATCAGTGCATGATCAGCCACGTGATCAGTGCATGATCAGCAGCACGTGATCAGTGCATGATCAGTCACGATCGATCAGTGCATGATCAGCATGCATGATCAGTGCATGATCAGCCACGTGATCAGTGATCAGTGCATCAGTCAGTCACGATCATCAGTGATGATCAGTGTGATCAGTGCATGATCAGCATGTCATCAGTGTGATGATCAGCCATCAGCCACGCGATCAGTGCATGATCAGCCACGTGATCAGTGCATGATCAGCCACGTGATCAGTGCATGATCAGTCACGCGATCAGTGCATGATCAGCCACGTGATCAGTGCATGATCAGTCACGTGATCAGTGCATGATCAGCCACGTGATCAGTGCATGATCAGCCACGTGATCAGTGCATGATCAGCCACGTGATCAGTGCATGATCAGCCACGTGATCAGTGCATGATCAGCCACGTGATCAGTGCATGATCAGTCACGCATGATCAGATCAGCACGTGATCAGCGCATGATCAGCGTGATCAGCATGATCAGATCAGCCACGATCAGTGCATGATCAGTCACGATCATCAGTGCATGATCAGCAGTCGATCAGTGTGCATGATCAGCCAGTGCATCACGTGATCAGTGCATGATCAGCCACGTGATCAGTGCATGATCAGCACACGATCAGTGCATGATCAGCCACGTGATCAGTGCATGATCAGATCACACATCAGTCAGTGCAGTGATGATCAGCTGTGATCAGTGCATGATCAGTCACGTGATCAGTGCATGATCAGCCACGTGATCAGTGCATGATCAGCCACGTGATCAGTGCATGATCAGCCACGTGATCAGTGCATGATCAGCCACGTGATCAGTGCATGATCAGCCACGCATGATCAGTGTGTGATCAGCCAGTGTGATCAGTGCATGATCAGCCACGTGATCAGTGCATGATCAGCACGTGATCAGTGCATGATCAGTCACGTGATCAGTGCATGATCAGCCACGTGATCAGTGCATGATCAGCCACGTGATCAGTGCATGATCAGCACGCACGATCAGTGCATGATCAGCCACGTGATCAGTGCATGATCAGCCACGTGATCAGTGCATGATCAGCCACGTGATCAGTGCATGATCAGCCACGTGATCAGTGCATGATCAGCCACGTGATCAGTGCATGATCAGCCACGTGATCAGTGCATGATCAGCCACGTGATCAGTGCATGATCAGCCACGTGATCAGTGCATGATCAGTCGTGATCAGTGATCGATCGATCAGTCAGCGATCAGTGATGATCAGCATGTGATCAGTGCATGATCAGATCAGCCACGTGATCAGTGCATGATCAGTGATCAGTGCATGATCAGCCACGTGATCAGTGCATGATCAGCCACGTGATCAGTGCATGATCAGCCACGTGATCAGTGCATGATCAGCCACGTGATCAGTGCATGATCAGCCACGTGATCAGTGCATGATCAGCCACGTGATCAGTGCATGATCAGCACGTGATCAGTGTGATGATCAGCCACGTGATCAGTGCATGATCAGCCACGTGATCAGTGCATGATCAGCCACGTGATCAGTGCATGATCAGCCACGTGATCAGTGCATCAGCCAGCCATCAGATGATGATCAGCCACGTGATCAGTGCATGATCAGCCACGTGATCAGTCAGTGCATGATCAGCCACGTGATCAGTGCATGATCAGCCACGTGATCAGTGCATGATCAGCCACGTGATCAGTGCATGATCAGCCACGTGATCAGTGCATGATCAGCCACGTGATCAGTGCATGATCAGCCACGTGATCAGTGTGCATGATCAGCCACGTGATCAGTGCATGATCAGTCACGTGATCAGTGGGCATGATCAGCCACGTGATCAGTGCATGATCAGCCACGATCAGTGCATGATCAGCCAGTGATCAGTGCATGATGAGCCACGATCAGTGCATGATCAGTCACGTGATCAGTGCATGATCAGCCACGTGATCAGTGCATGATCAGTCACGATCAGATCAGATCAGTGATGATCAGCAGTCACGTGATCAGTGCATGATCAGCAGTCGTGATCAGTGCATGATCAGCCACGTGATCAGTGCATGATCAGCCACGTGATCAGTGCATGATCAGCCACGATCAGTGCATGATCAGCCACGTGATCAGTGCATGATCAGCACGTGATCAGTGCATGATCAGCCACGTGATCAGTGCATGATCAGCCACGTGATCAGTGCATGATCAGCCACGTGATCAGTGCATGATCAGCCACGTGATCAGTGCATGATCAGCCACGTGATCAGTGCATGATCAGTCACGTGATCAGTGCATGATCAGCCAGTGTGATCAGTGCATGATCAGTCAGTGATCAGTGCATGATCAGCCACGTGATCAGTGCATGATCAGTCATCACGTGATCAGTGCATGATCAGCAGATCAGTGCATGATGATCAGCCACGATCAGTGCATGATCAGCCACGTGATCAGTGCATGATCAGTCACGTGATCAGTGCATGATCAGCCACGTGATCAGTGCATGATCAGCCACGTGATCAGTGCATGATCAGCCACGTGATCAGTGCATGATCAGCCACGCATGATCAGCCACGTGATCAGTGCATGATCAGCCACGTGATCAGTGCATGATCAGCCACGTGATCAGTGCATGATCAGCCACGTGATCAGTGTGTGATCAGCCACGTGATCAGTGCATGATCAGCCACGTGATCAGTGCATGATCAGCCACGTGATCAGTGCATGATCAGCCACGTGATCAGTGCATGATCAGCCACGTGATCAGTGCATGATCAGCCACGTGATCAGTGCATGATCAGCCACGTGATCAGTGCATGATCAGCCACGTCAGTGCATGATCAGCACACGATCAGTGCATGATCAGTCACGTGATCAGTGTGATCATCAGCCACGTGATCAGTGCATGATCAGCCACCACGTGATCAGTGCATGATCAGCACGTGATCAGTGCATGATCAGCCACGTGATCAGTGCATGATCAGCCACGATCAGTGCATGATCAGCAGCGTGATCAGTGCATGATCAGCCACGTGATCAGTGCATGATCAGCCACGTGATCAGTGCATGATCAGCCACGTGATCAGTGCATGATCAGCCACGCGATCAGTGCATGATCAGCCACGTGATCAGTGATGATCAGCCACGTGATCAGTGCATGATCAGCACACGATCAGTGTGCATGATCAGCCACGTGATCAGTGCATGATCAGCCACGTGATCAGTGCATGATCAGTCACGTGATCAGTGCATGATCAGCACGTGATCATCAGTGCATGATCAGCCACGTGATCAGTGCATGATCAGTCACGATCATCAGTGCATGATCAGTCACGTGATCAGTGCATGATCAGCCACAGCCATCAGTGCATGATCAGCCACGTGATCAGTGCATGATCAGCCACGTGATCAGTGCATGATCAGCCACGTGATCAGTGTGCATGATCAGCCACGTGATCAGTGCATGATCAGCCAGCCACTGATCAGTGCATGATCAGCCACGTGATCAGCATGATCAGCACGCGATCAGTGCATGATCAGTCACGTGATCAGTGCATGATCAGCCACGTGATCAGTGCATGATCAGCACGTGATCAGTGCATGATCAGCCACGTGATCAGTGCATGATCAGCCACGTGATCAGTGCATGATCAGCCACGTGATCAGTGCATGATCAGCCACGTGATCAGTGCATGATCAGCCACGTGATCAGTGCATGATCAGCCACGTGATCAGTGCATGATCAGCCACGTGATCAGTGCATGATCAGCCACGTGATCAGTGCATGATCAGCCACGATCAGTGCATGATCAGCCACGTGATCAGTGCATGATCAGCCACGTGATCAGTGCATGATCAGCCACGTGATCAGTGCATGATCAGCCACGTGATCAGTGCATGATCAGCCACGCGATCATCAGTGCATGATCAGCACGTGATCAGTGCATGATCAGCCACGTGATCAGTGCATGATCAGCCACGTGATCAGTGCATGATCAGCCACGTGATCAGTGCATGATCAGCCACGTGATCAGTGCATGATCAGCCACGTGATCAGTGCATGATCAGCCACGTGATCATGATCAGATCAGTGATGATCAGCATGATCAGATGATCAGTCACGTGATCAGTGCATGATCAGCATGACGATCAGTGCATGATCAGATCACGTGATCAGTGCATGATCAGCACGTGATCAGCATGATCAGCGTGATCAGATCAGTGCATCAGATCAGCCACAGTGTGATCAGTGCATGATCAGCCACGTGATCAGTGCATGATCAGCCACGTGATCAGTGCATGATCAGCCACGTGATCAGTGCATGATCAGCCACGTGATTAGTGCATGATCAGCCACGTAATAGTGCATGATCAGGCACGTGAAGTGTGCATGATCAGTCACGTGATCAGTGTATGATCAGCCACGATCAGTGCATGATCAGCCACGTGATCAGTGCATGATCAGCCACGTGATCAGTGCATGATCAGCCACGTGATCAGTGCATGATCAGCCACGTGATCAGTGCATGATCAGCATGATCAGCATCAGTGTGATGATCAGCCACGTGATCAGTGCATGAGTCACGTGATCAGTGCATGATCAGCCACGTGATCAGTGCATGATCAGCCACGTGATCAGTGCATGATCAGTCACGTGATCAGTGCATGATCAGCCACGTGATCAGTGCATGATCAGCCACGTGATCAGTGCATGATCAGCCACGTGATCAGTGCATGATCAGCACACGATCAGTGATCAGTCCACGATCAGTGCATGATCATCAGTGATCATGATGATCAGCCACGATCATCATGATCAGTGCATGATCAGCCACGATGATCAGTGCATGATCAGTCACGTGATCAGTGCATGATCAGCACGCGATCAGTGCATGATCAGCCACGTGATCAGTGCATGATCAGCCACGCGATCAGTGCGTGATGATCAGTGCATGATCAGTCAGCGTGAGATCAGTGCATGATCAGCCACAGATCAGTGATCAGTGCATCAGTCAGTCACGTGATCAGTGTATGATCAGCCACGTGATCAGTGCATGATCAGCCACGTGATCAGTGCATGATCAGATCAGACGTGATCAGTGCATGATCAGCCACGTGATCAGTGCATGATCAGCCACGTGATCAGTGCATGATCAGCCACGTGATCAGTGCATCAGATCATGATCAGTGCATGATCAGCCACGTGATCAGTGCATGATCAGTCACGTGATCAGTGCATGATCAGCCACGTGATCAGTGCATGATCAGCATCGATCAGTGCATGATCAGCCACGTGATCAGTGCATGATCAGCCACGCCACAGTGCATGATCAGCAGTGCATCAGTGCATGATCAGCCACGTGATCAGTGCATGATCAGCCACGTGATCAGTCAGTGCATGATCAGCCACGTGATCAGTGCATGATCAGCCACGTGATCAGTGCATGATCAGCCACGTGATCAGTGCATGATCAGCCACGTGATCAGTGCATGATCAGCCACGTGATCAGTGCATGATCAGCCACGTGATCAGTGCATGATCAGTCACGTGATCAGTGCATGATCAGCAGCGTGATCAGTGCATGATCAGCCACGTGATCAGTGCATGATCAGATCACGTGATCAGTGCATGATCAGTCACGTGATCAGTGTATGATCAGCACGTGATCAGTGCATGATCAGCCACGTGATCAGTGCATGATCAGCCACGCAGTGCATCAGTCATGTGATCAGTCATGATCAGATCAGCCACAGATCAGTGCATGATCAGCACACGTGATCAGTGCATGATCAGCCACGTGATCAGTGCATGATCAGTCACGTGATCAGTGCATGATCAGCCACGTGATCAGTGCATGATCAGCCACGTGATCAGTGCATGATCAGCACGTGATCAGTGCATGATCAGCCACGTGATCAGTGCATGATCAGCCACGTGATCAGTGCATGATCAGCCACGTGATCAGTGCATGTGCATGATCAGTCACGCGATCAGTGCATGATCAGCCACGTGATCAGTGCATGATCAGTCACGTGATCAGTGCATGATCAGCCACGTGATCAGTGCATGATCAGCCACGTGATCAGTGCATGATCAGCCACGTGATCAGTGCATGATCAGTCACGTGATCAGTGCATGATCAGCCACGTGATCAGTGCATGATCAGCCACGCAGTGCATGAGTGCATGATCAGTGCATGATCAGCCACGTGATCAGTGTGCATGATCAGCCACGTGATCAGTGCATGATCAGCCACGCGATCAGTGCATGATCAGCCACGTGATCAGTGCATGATCAGCACGATCATGATCAGTGCATGATCAGCGTGATCAGTGCATCAGTGCGATCAGTGCATGATCAGCCAGTCAGTGCATGATCAGTCACGTGATCAGTGCATGATCAGCCACGTGATCAGTGCATGATCAGCCACGTGATCAGTGCATGATCAGTCACGCGATCAGTGCATGATCAGTCACGTGATCAGTGCATGATCAGCCACGTGATCAGTGCATGATCAGCCACGTGATCAGTGCATGATCAGCCACAGTGATCAGTGCATGATCAGCATGTGATCAGTGCATGATCAGCCACGTGATCAGTGCATGATCAGCCACGTGATCAGTGCATGATCAGCCACGTGATCAGTGCATGATCAGCCACGTGATCATCAGCATGATGATCAGCACGCATGATCAGTGTCAGTGATCAGCAGCACGTGATCAGTGCATGATCAGCCACGATCAGTGCATGATCAGCCAGCCACGGATCAGTGCATGATCAGCACGTGATCAGTGCATGATCAGCCACGTGATCAGTGCATGATCAGTGCACAGTGATCAGTGCATGATCAGTCACGATGATCAGTGCATGATCAGCACGTGATCAGTGCATGATCAGCCACGATGATCAGTGCATGATCAGCCACGTGATCAGTGCATGATCAGCACGTGATCAGTGCATGATCAGCATCGATCAGTGCATGATCAGCCACGTGATCAGTGCATGATCAGCCACGTGATCAGTGCATGATCAGCCACGTGATCAGTGCATGATCAGCCACGTGATCAGTGCATGATCAGCCACGTGATCAGTGCATGATCAGCCACGTGATCAGTGCATGATCAGCCACGTGATCAGTGCATGATCAGCCACGTGATCAGTGCATGATCAGCCACGTGATCAGTGCATGATCAGCCACGTGATCAGTGCATGATCAGTCACGTGATCAGTGCATGATCAGTGATCAGTGCATGATCAGCCACGTGATCAGTGATCAGCACGATCAGTGTGCATGATCAGCCACGTGATCAGTGCATGATCAGCCACGTGATCAGTGCATGATCAGCCACGTGATCAGTGCATGATCAGCAACGTGATCAGTGCATCAGTGCAGCAGCGTGATCAGTGCATGATCAGCCACGTGATCAGTGCATGATCAGATCAGCCACGTGATCAGTGCATGATCAGCCACGTGATCAGTGCATGATCAGCCACGTGATCAGTGCATGATCAGCCACGTGATCAGTGCATGATCAGCCACGATCAGTGCATGATCAGCCACGTGATCAGTGCATGATCAGCCACGTGATCAGTGCATGATCAGCCACGTGATCAGTGCATGATCAGCCACGTGATCAGTGCATGATCAGTCACACGATCAGTGCATGATCAGCCACGTGATCAGTGCATGATCAGCACGTGATCAGTGCATGATCAGCCACGTGATCAGTGCATGATCAGCCACGTGATCAGTGCATGATCAGCCACGTGATCAGTGCATGATCAGCCACGTGATCAGTGCATGATCAGCAGCCGTGATCAGTGCATGATCAGCAGTGATCAGTGCATGATCAGCCACGTGATCAGTGATCAGTGCATGAAGTCAGCACGTGATCAGTGCATGATCAGTCACGTGATCAGTGTATGATCAGCACGTGATCAGTGCATGATCAGCCACGTGATCAGTGCATGATCAGATCAGTGTGATCAGTGCATCAGTGCATCAGCCACGTGATCAGTGCATGATCAGCCACGTGATCAGTGCATGATCAGTCACGTGATCAGTGCATGATCAGCCACGTGATCAGTGCATGATCAGCCACGTGATCAGTGCATGATCAGATCAGTGATCAGTGTGATCAGTCACGTGATCAGTGCATGATCAGCCACGTGATCAGTGCATGATCAGCCACGTGATCAGTGCATGATCAGCCACGTGATCAGTGCATGATCAGCCACGATCAGTGTGCATGATCAGCCACGTGCATGATCAGTCACGTGATCAGTGCATGATCAGATCACGTGATCAGTGATCATGATCATCAGCCACGATCAGTGCATGATCAGCCACGTGATCAGTGCATGATCAGCCACGTGATCAGTGCATGATCAGCCACGTGATCAGTGCATGATCAGCCACGTGATCAGTGCATGATCAGCCACGTGATCAGTGCATGATCAGATCACGTGATCAGCACGTGATCAGTGCATGATCAGCCACGTGATCAGTGCATGATCAGCCACGTGATCAGTGCATGATCATCAGCCACGTGATCAGTGCATGATCAGCCACGTGATCAGTGCATGATCAGCCACGATCAGTGCATGATCAGCCACGTGATCAGTGCATGATCAGCACACGATCAGTGCATGATCAGCACGTGATCATCAGTGCATGATCAGCCACGATCATCAGCATGATCAGCCACGTGATCAGTGCATGATCAGCCACGTGATCAGTGCATGATCAGCCACGTGAGTGCATGATCAGCCACGTGATCAGTGCATGATCAGCCACGTGATCAGTGCATGATCAGCCACGTGATCAGTGCATGATCAGTCACGTGATCAGTGCATGATCAGCACGTGATCAGTGCATGATCAGGCACGTGATCAGTGCATGATCAGTCACGTGATCAGTGCATGATCAGCCACGTGATCAGTGCATGATCAGCAGCGTGATCAGTGCATGATCAGCCACGTGATCAGTGATGATCAGCCACGTGATCAGTGCATGATCAGTCACGTGATCAGTGTATTATCAGCCACATGATCAGTGATCATGATCAGCCACGTGATCAGTGCATGATCAGCCACGTGATCAGTGCATGATCAGCCACGTGATCAGTGCATGATCAGCCACGTGATCAGTGCATGATCAGCCACGTGATCAGTGCATGATCAGTCACGTGATCAGTGTGTGTGATCAGCCACGTGATCAGTGCATGATCAGCCACGTGATCAGTGCATGATCAGGCACGTGATCAGTGCATGATCAGTCACGTGATCAGTGCATGATCAGCCACGGTATCAGTGCATGATCAGCCACGTGATCAGTGCATGATCAGCCACGTGATCAGTGCATGATCAGTCACGTGATCAGTGCATGATCAGCCACGTGATCAGTGCATGATCAGCCACGATCAGTGCATGATCAGCCACGTGATCAGTGCATGATCAGTCACGTGATCAGTGTATGATCAGCTCACGATCAGTGCATGATCAGCCACGTGATCAGTGCATGATCAGGCACGTGATCAGTGCATGATCAGTCATGTGATCAGTGTATGATCAGCCACGTGATCAGTGCATGATCAGCCACGTGATCAGTGCATGATCAGGCACGTGATCAGTGCATGATCAGTCACGTGATCAGTGCATGATCAGCCACGTGATCAGTGCATGATCAGCCACGTGATCAGTGCATGATCAGCCACGTGATCAGTGCATGATCAGCCACGTGATCAGTGCATGATCAGCCACGTGATCAGTGCATGATCAGCCACGATCAGTGCATGATCAGCCACGTGATCAGTGCATGATCAGCCACGTGATCAGTGCATGATCAGCACACGATCATCAGTGCATGATCAGCCACGTGATCAGTGCATGATCAGCCACGTGATCAGTGCATGATCAGCCACGTGATCAGTGCATGATCAGCACACGATCAGTGCATGATCAGCCACGTGATCAGTGCATGATCAGCCACGTGATCAGTGCATGATCAGCCACGCACGATCAGTGCATGATCAGCCATCACGCGATCAGTGCATGATCAGTGACGCAGTCAGTGCATGCATGATCAGCAGCACTGATCAGTGCATGATCAGCACGTGATCAGTGCATGATCAGCCACGTGATCAGTGCATGATCAGCCACGTGATCAGTGCATGATCAGTCACGTGATCAGTGCATGATCAGCCACGTGATCAGTGCATGATCAGCCACGATCAGTGCATGATCAGCCACGCGATCAGTGCATGATCAGCCACGTGATCAGATCAGTGATCAGCATGCATGATGCCAGTCATCAGTCAGTGCATGATCAGCCACGTGATCAGTGCATGATCAGCCACGTGATCAGTGCATGATCAGCCACGTGATCAGATCAGCATGATCAGCAGCACGTGATCAGTGCATGATCAGTCACGTGATCAGTGTGCATGATCAGCACGTGATCAGTGCATGATCAGCCACGTGATCAGTGCATGATCAGCCACGTGATCAGTGCATGATCAGCCATCAGATCAGTGATCAGTGATCAGTCAGATCAGTCATCAGTGTGCATGATCAGCCACGTGATCAGTGCATGATCATGAGCAGCATGATCAGTGCATGATCAGCCACGCGTGATCAGTGCATGATCAGTCACGTGATCAGTGTATGATCAGCACGTGATCAGTGCATGATCAGCCACGATCAGTGCATGATCAGACACGTGATCAGTGCATGATCAGCCACGTGATCAGTGCATGATCAGCCACGTGATCAGTGCATGATCAGCCACGTGATCAGTGCATGATCAGC
This sequence comes from Bos mutus, assembly GCF_027580195.1. Classification (NCBI taxonomy): domain Eukaryota; kingdom Metazoa; phylum Chordata; class Mammalia; order Artiodactyla; family Bovidae; genus Bos; species Bos mutus. Next base: position 47,513 of record NW_027219867.1, on the reverse strand, counting down.
CACGTGATCAGTGCATGATCAGCCACGTGATCAGTGCATGATCAGCCACGTGATCAGTGCATGATCAGCCACGTGATCAGTGCATGATCAGCCACGTGATCAGTGCATGATCAGCCACGTGATCAGTGTGCATGATCAGCCACGTGATCAGTGCATGATCAGCCACGTGATCAGTGCATGATCAGCCACGTGATCAGTGCATGATCAGTGCATGATCAGCCACGATCGATCAGTGCATGATCAGTGCATCAGCCACGTGATCAGTGCATGATCAGCCACGTGATCAGTGCATGATCAGCCACACGATCAGTGCATGATCAGTCACGCGAGTCATGTGCATGATCAGCAGCTCGTGATCAGTGCATGATCAGCCACGTGATCAGTGCATGATCAGGCACGTGATCAGTGCATGATCAGCCACGTGATCAGTGCATGATCAGGCACGTGATCAGTGCATGATCAGCCAGTGCGATCAGACCATGATCAGCCACGATCAATCAGTGCATGATCAGCCACGATCAGTGCATGATCAGCCACGTGATCAGTGCATGATCAGTCACGTGATCAGTGCATGATCAGCCACGTGATCAGTGCATGATCACGTGATCAGTGATCATCAGTCACGATCATGATGATCAGCCACGTGATCAGTGCATGATCAGCCACGTGATCAGTGCATGATCAGCCACGTGATCAGTGCATGATCAGCCACGTGATCAGTGCATGATCAGCCACGTGATCAGTGCATGATCAGCCACGTGATCAGTGCATGATCAGCCACGTGATCAGTGCATGATCAGCCACGTGATCAGTGCATGATCAGTCACGTGATCAGTGCATGATCAGTCACGATCAGTGCATGATCAGCACACGATCAGTGCATGATCAGCCACGATCAGTGCATGATCAGCCACGTGATCAGTGCATGCATGCATCAGTCACGTCACGTGATCAGTGTATGATCAGCACGTGATCAGTGCATGATCTGCCACGTGATCAGTGCATGATCAGGCACGTGATCAGTGCATGATCAGTCACGTGATCAGTGTATGATCAGTCAGTCACGTGATCAGTCAGCATGATCAGCCACGTGATCAGTGCATGATCAGCCACGTGATCAGTGCATGATCAGTCACGTGATCAGTGCATGATCAGCCACGTGATCAGTGCATGATCAGCCACGTGATCAGTGCATGATCAGCCACGTGATCAGTGCATGATCAGCACGTGATCAGTGCATGATCATGATCAGCCACGTGATCAGTGTATGATCAGCCACGTGATCAGTGCATGATCAGCCACGTGATCAGTGCATGATCAGCCACGTGATCAGTGCATGATCAGCCACGTGATCAGTGCATGATCAGCCACGTGATCAGTGCATGATCAGCCACGTGATCAGTGCATGATCAGTCACGCAGATCAGTGCATGATCAGCCACGTGATCAGTGCATGATCAGCCACGATCATCAGTGCATGATCAGCACGCATCGTGATCAGTGCATGATCAGTCACGTGATCAGTGTGATGATCAGCCACGTGATCAGTGATCAGATCAGCAGTGCATCAGTGCATGATCAGCACACGTGATCAGTGCATGATCAGTCACGTGATCAGTGCATGATCAGCCACGTGATCAGTGCATGATCAGCCACGTGATCAGTGCATGATCAGCCACGTGATCAGTGCATGATCAGCCACGTGATCAGTGCATGATCAGCACGTGATCAGTGCATGATCAGTGCGATCAGTGATCAGTGTGCATGATCAGCCACGTGATCAGTGCATGATCAGCCATCAGTGATCAGATCAGTGCATGATGATCAGATCATCATGATCAGTGCATGATCAGCCACGTGATCAGTGCATGATCAGTCACGTGATCAGTGCATGATCAGCCACGTGATCAGTGCATGATCAGCCACGTGATCAGTGCATGATCAGTCACGTGATCAGTGCATGATCAGTCACGTGATCAGTGCATGATCAGTCACACGATCAGTGCATGATCAGCCACGTGATCAGTGCATGATCAGCCACGTGATCAGTGTGCATGATCAGCCACGTGATCAGTGCATGATCAGCCACGTGATCAGTGCATGATCAGTCACGTGATCAGTGTCATGATCAGCCACGTGATCAGTGCATGATCAGCCACGTGATCAGTGCATGATCAGCCACGTGATCAGTGCATGATCAGCACGTGATCAGTGCATGATCAGCCACGTGATCAGTGCATGATCAGTCACGTGATCAGTGCATGATCAGCCAGTCGTGATCAGTGCATGATCAGCCACGTGATCAGTGCATGATCAGCCACGTGATCAGTGCATGATCAGTCACGTGATCAGTGCATGATCAGCCACGCAGATCAGTGCATGATCAGCCACGTGATCAGTGCATGATCAGCCACGTGATCAGTGCATGATCAGCCGTGATCAGTGCATGATCAGCCACGTGATCAGTGCATGATCAGATCACAGTGATCAGTGCCATGATCAGTGCACGATGATCAGTGCATGATCAGCCACGTGATCAGTGCATGATCAGTCACGTGATCAGTGCATGATCAGCACGTGATCAGTGCATGATCAGTCACGTGATCATCAGTGCATGATCAGCAGCCACGTGATCAGATCAGTGTGCATGATCAGCCACGTGATCAGTGCATGATCAGCCACGTGATCAGTGCATGATCAGCCACGTGATCAGTGCATGATCAGCCACGTGATCAGTGCATGATCAGCAGCACGTGATCAGTGCATGATCAGCCACGTGATCAGTGCATGATCAGCCACGTGATCAGTGCATGATCAGCCACGTGATCAGTGTGCATGATCAGCCACGTGATCAGTGCATGATCAGCACACGTGATCAGTGCATGATCAGCCACGTGATCAGTGCATGATCAGTCACGTGATCAGTGCATGATCAGCCACGTGATCAGTGCATGATCAGCCACGTGATCAGTGCATGATCAGTCACGTGATCAGTGCATGATCAGCACGATCACGTGATCAGTGCATGATCAGCCACGTGATCAGTGCATGATCAGCCACGATCAGTGCATGATCAGTCACGTGATCAGTGCATGATCAGCCACGTGATCAGTGCATGATCAGCCACGTGATCAGTGCATGATCAGCCACGATCAGTGCATGATCAGTCACGTGATCAGTGTATGATCAGCCACGTGATCAGTGCATGATCAGCCACGTGATCAGTGATGCATGATCAGCCACGTGATCAGTGCATGATCAGTCACGATCAGTGTGCATGATCAGCCACGTGATCAGTGCATGATCAGCCACGTGATCAGTGCATGATCAGTGCATCAGCCACGTGATCAGTGCATGATCAGTCACGTGATCAGTGCATGATCAGCCACGTGATCAGTGCATGATCAGCAGCACGTGATCAGTGCATGATCAGTCACGTGATCAGTGCATGATCAGCCACGTGATCAGTGCATGATCAGCACGTGATCAGTGCATGATCAGCAGCACGTGATCAGTGCATGATCAGCCACGTGATCAGTGCATGATCAGCCACGTGATCAGTGCATGATCAGCCACGTGATCAGTGCATGATCAGATCATCAGTGCATCAGCCACGTGATCAGTGCATGATCAGTCACGTGATCAGTGCATGATCAGCCACGTGATCAGTGCATGATCAGCCACGTGATCAGTGCATGATCAGCCACGTGATCAGTGCATGATCAGCCACGTGATCAGTGCATGATCAGCGTGCGTGATCAGTGCATGATCAGCCACGTGATCAGTGCATGATCAGCAGTCATGATCAGTGCATGATCAGCCACGTGATCAGTGCATGATCAGCCACGTGATCAGTGCATGATCAGCCACGTGATCAGTGCATGATCAGCCACACGATCAGTGCATGATCAGCACGTGATCAGTGCATGATCAGCACGTGATCAGTGCATGATCAGCCACGTGATCAGTGCATGATCAGCCACGATCAGTGCATGATCAGCCACGTGATCAGTGCATGATCAGCCACGTGATCAGTGCATGATCAGCCACGTGATCAGTGCATGATCAGCCACGTGATCAGTGCATGATCAGCCACGTGATCAGTGCATGATCAGCCACGTGATCAGTGCATGATCAGCCACGTGATCAGTGCATGATCAGCCACGTGATCAGTGCATGATCAGCCACGTGATCAGTGTGCATGATCAGCCACGTGATCAGTGTGCATCAGCCACGTGATCATCAGTGCATGATCAGTCACGTGATCAGTGCATGATCAGCCACGTGATCAGTGCATGATCAGCCACGTGATCAGTGCATGATCAGCCACGTGATCAGTGCATGATCAGTCACGTGATCAGTGCATGATCAGCCGTGATCAGTGCATGATCAGCCACAGCACGATGATCAGTGCATGATCAGCCACGTGATCAGATCAGTGCATGATCAGCCACGTGATCAGTGCATGATCAGCCACGTGATCAGTGTCAGTGCATGATCAGCCACGATCATCAGTGCAGTGATCAGCCAGCGTGATCAGTGCATGATCAGCCACGTGATCAGTGCATGATCAGCCACGTGATCAGTGCATGATCAGCCACGTGATCAGTGCATGATCAGCCACGTGATCAGTGCATGATCAGCCACGTGATCAGTGCATGATCAGCCACGTGATCAGTGCATGATCAGCCACGTGATCAGTGCATGATCAGCCACGTGATCAGTGCATGATCAGTCACGTGATCAGTGCATGATCAGCAGCGATCATGATGATCAGCCATGATCAGTGCATGATCAGCAGTGCATGATGAGTGCATGATCAGCCAGCATGATCAGCATGATGATCAGCACGCGTGATCAGTGCATGATCAGCACATGATCAGTGCATGATCAGCATGATCAGTGCATGATCAGCACGCATGATCAGCATGATCAGCCACGTGATCAGTGCATGATCAGCCACGTGATCAGTGTGCATGATCAGCCACGTGATCAGTGCATGATCAGCCACGATCAGTGCATGATCAGTCACGTGATCAGTGCATGATCAGCCACGTGATCAGTGCATGATCAGCCACGTGATCAGTGCATGATCAGCCACGTGATCAGTGCATGATCAGCCACGTGATCAGTGCATGATCAGTCACGTGATCAGTGCATGATCAGCCACGTGATCAGTGCATGATCAGCCACGTGATCAGTGCATGATCAGCCACGTGATCAGTGCATGATCAGTCACGTGATGATCAGTCACGTGATCAGTGCATGATCAGCCACGTGATCAGTGCATGATCAGCCACGTGATCAGTGCATGATCAGCCACGTGATCAGTGCATGATCAGTCACGTGATCAGTGTGCATGATCAGCCACGTGATCAGTGCATGATCAGCCACGTGATCAGTGCATGATCAGCCACGTGATCAGTGTGATGATCAGTCACGTGATCAGTGCATGATCAGCCACGTGATCAGTGCATGATCAGCCACGTGATCAGTGCATGATCAGCCACGTGATCAGTGCATGATCAGCCACGTGATCAGTGCATGATCAGCACGTGATCAGTGCATGATCAGCCACAGTGATCAGTGCATGATCAGCCACGTGATCAGTGCATGATCAGCCACGTGATCAGTGCATGATCAGCCACGTGATCAGTGCATGATCAGCCACGTGATCAGTGCATGATCAGCCACGTGATCAGTGCATGATCAGCCACGTGATCAGTGCATGATCAGCAGTCACGTGATCAGTGCATGATCAGCACGTGATCAGTGCATGATCAGCCACGTGATCAGTGCATGATCAGTCACGTGATCAGTGCATGATCAGCCACGTGATCAGTGCATGATCAGCCACGATCAGTGCATGATCAGCCACGTGATCAGTGCAGTGATGAGTCAGCCACGTGATCAGTGCATGATCAGCCACGTGATCAGTGCATGATCAGTCACGTGATCAGTGCATGATCAGCCACGTGATCAGTGCATGATCAGTCACGTGATCAGTGCATGATCAGCCACGTGATCAGTGCATGATCAGCCACGTGATCAGTGCATGATCAGCCACGTGATCAGTGCATGATCAGCCACGTGATCAGTGCATGATCAGTCACGTGATCAGTGCATGATCAGCCACGTGATCAGTGCATGATCAGCCACGTGATCAGTGCATGATCAGCACGTGATCAGTGCATGATCAGTCACGCGATCAGTGCATGATCAGCCACGTGATCAGTGCATGATCAGCCACGTGATCAGTGCATGATCAGTCACGTGATCAGTGCATGATCAGCCACGTGATCAGTGCATGATCAGCCACGTGATCAGTGCATGATCAGCCACGTGATCAGTGCATGATCAGCCACGTGATCAGTGCATGATCAGCCACGATCAGTGTGCATGATCAGCACGATCAGTGCATGATCAGCCACGTGATCAGTGCATGATCAGATCAGTGATCAGTGCATGATCAGCCACGATCAGTGCATGATCAGCCACGTGATCAGTGCATGATCAGCCACGTGATCAGTGCATGATCAGCCACGTGATCAGTGCATGATCAGTCACGTGATCAGTGCATGATCAGCCACGTGATCAGTGCATGAGCCACAGATCAGTGCATGATCAGTGCATGATCAGTGCATGATCAGCCACGATCAGTGCATGATCAGCACGTGATCAGTGCATGATCAGCCACGTGATCAGTGCATGATCAGCCACGTGATCAGTGCATGATCAGTCACGTGATCAGTGCATGATCAGCCACGTGATCAGTGCATGATCAGCCACGTGATCAGTGCATGATCAGCCGTGATCAGTGCATGATCAGCACGTGATCAGTGCATGATCAGCCACGTGATCAGTGCATGATCAGCCACGTGATCAGTGCATGATCAGTCACGTGATCAGTGCATGATCAGCCACGTGATCAGTGCATGATCAGATCAGCACGTGATCAGTGCATGATCAGTCACGTGATCAGTGCATGATCAGCCACGTCAGTGCATGATCAGCCACGTGATCAGTGCATGATCAGCCACGTGATCAGTGCATGATCAGTCACGTGATCAGTGATCAGTGCATGATCAGCCACGTGATCAGTGCATGATCAGCCACGTGATCAGTGCATGATCAGTCACGTGATCAGTGCATGATCAGCCACGTGATCAGTGCATGATCAGATCACGTGATCAGTGCATGATCATGCACGTGATCAGAGTGCGATGATCAGCCACGTGATCAGTGCATGATCAGCCACGTGATCAGTGCATGATCAGCCACGTGATCAGTGCATGATCAGCCACGTGATCAGTGCATGATCAGCACACGTGATCAGTGCATGATCAGCCACGTGATCAGTGCATGATCAGCCACGTGATCAGTGCATGATCAGCCACGTGATCAGTGCATGATCAGCCACGTGATCAGTGCATGATCAGCCACGTGATCAGTGCATGATCAGCCACGATCAGTGCATGATCAGCCACGTGATCAGTGCATGATCAGCCACGTGATCAGTGCATGATCAGTCACGTGATCAGTGCATGATCAGCAGCCAGATCAGTGCATGATCAGCCATGATCAGTGCATGATCAGCCACGTGATCAGTGCATGATCAGCCACGTGATCAGTGCATGATCAGCCACGATCAGTGCATGATCAGCCACGTGATCAGTGCATGATCAGCCACGTGATCAGTGCATGATCAGTCACGTGATCAGTGCATGATCAGCCACGTGATCAGTGCATGATCAGCCACGTGATCAGTGCATGATCAGCCACGTGATCAGTGCATGATCAGCCACGTGATCAGTGCATGATCAGTCACGTGATCAGTGCATGATCAGCCACGTGATCAGTGCATGATCAGCCACGTGATCAGTGCATGATCAGCCACGTGATCAGTGCATGATCAGTCACGTGATCAGTGCATGATCAGCCACGTGATCAGTGCATGATCAGTCACGTGATCAGTGCATGATCAGCCACGTGATCAGTGCATGATCAGCCACGTGATCAGTGCATGATCAGCCACGTGATCAGTGCATGATCAGCCACGTGATCAGTGCATGATCAGCCACGTGATCAGTGCATGATCAGCCACGTGATCAGCATGATCAGCCGTGATCAGTGCATGATCAGCCACGTGATCAGTGCATGATCAGCCACGTGATCAGTGCATGATCAGCACGTGATCAGTGCATGATCAGCCACGTGATCAGTGCATGATCAGCCACGTGATCAGTGCATGATCAGCCACGTGATCAGTGCATGATCAGCCACGTGATCAGTGCATGATCAGCCACGTGATCAGTGCATGATCAGCCACGTGATCAGTGCATGATCAGCCACGATCAGTGCATGATCAGCCACGTGATCAGTGCATGATCAGCCACGTGATCAGTGCATGATCAGCCACGTGATCAGTGCATGATCAGTCACGTGATCAGTGCATGATCAGCCACGTGATCAGTGCATGATCAGCCACGTGATCAGTGCATGATCATCATGATCAGTGCATGATCAGCCACGTCAGATCAGTGCATGATCAGTCACGTGATCAGTGCATGATCAGCCACGTGATCAGTGCATGATCAGCCACGTGATCAGTGCATGATCAGTCACGTGATCAGTGTATGATCAGCCACGTGATCATGCATGATCAGCCACGTGATCAGTGCATGATCAGCCACGTGATCAGTGCATGATCAGCCACGTGATCAGTGCATGATCAGCCACGTGATCACTGTATGATTACCCACGTGATCAGTGCATGATCATCAGCCACGATCAGTGCATGATCAGCCACGTGATCAGTGCATGATGATCAGCCACGTGATCAGTGCATGATCAGCCACGTGATCAGTGCATGATCAGCAGCCACGATCAGTGCATGATCAGCCACGTGATCAGTGCATGATCAGCACGTGATCAGTGCATGATCAGCCACGATCAGTGCATGATGATCAGTGATCAGTGCATGATCAGCCACGTGATCAGTGCATGATGATCAGCCACGTGATCAGTGCATGATCAGCCACGCGATCAGTGCATGATCAGCCACGTGATCAGTGCATGATCAGCCACGTGATCAGTGCATGATCAGCACGTGATCAGTGCATGATCAGCCACGATCAGTGCATGATCAGCCACGTGATCAGTGCATGATCAGCCACGTGATCAGTGCATGATCAGCCACGTGATCAGTGCATGATCAGTCACGTGATCAGTGCATGATCAGCCACGTGATCAGTGCATGATCAGCCACGATCAGTGATCAGTGATCAGCCAGTCACGATCAGTGCATGATCAGCATCACAGTCACGATCAGTGCATGATCAGCACGTGATCAGTGCATGATCAGCCACGCGTGATCAGTGTATGATCAGCCACGTGATCAGTGCATGATCAGCCACGTGATCAGTGCATGATCAGCCACGTGATCAGTGCATGATCAGCCACGTGATCAGTGCATGATCAGCCACGCATGATCAGTGCATGATCAGCCACGTGATCAGTGCATGATCAGCCACGTGATCAGTGCATGATCAGCCACGTGATCAGTGCATGATCAGTCACGTGATCAGTGCATGATCAGCCACGTGATCAGTGCATGATCAGCCACGTGATCAGTGCATGATCAGTCACGTGATCAGTGTGCATGATCAGCCACGTGATCAGTGCATGATCAGCCACGTGATCAGTGCATGATCAGCCACGTGATCAGTGCATGATCAGTCACGTGATCAGTGCATGATCAGTGCACGATCAGCCACGTGATCAGTGCATGATCAGCCACGTGATCAGTGCATGATCAGCCACGTGATCAGTGCATGATCAGTGCAGATCAGCGTGATCAGTGCATGATCAGCACACGTGATCAGTGCATGATCAGCCACGTGATCAGTGCATGATCAGTCACGTGATCAGTGCATGATCAGCCACGTGATCAGTGCATGATCAGCACACGTGATCAGTGCATGATCAGCCACGTGATCAGTGCATGATCAGCCACGTGATCAGTGCATGATCAGCCACGTGATCAGTGCATGATCAGCCACGATCAGTGCATGATCAGCCACGTGATCAGTGCATGATCAGTCACGTGATCAGTGCATGATCAGCCACGTGATCAGTGCATGATCAGCCACGTGATCAGTGCATGATCAGCCACGTGATCAGTGCATGATCAGCCACGTGATCAGTGCATGATCAGCCACGTGATCAGTGCATGATCAGCCACGTGATCAGTGCATGATCAGCCACAGTGATCAGTGCATGATCAGTCACGTGATCAGTGCATGATCAGCCACGTGATCAGTGCATGATCAGCCACGTGTTCAGTGCATGATCAGTCACGTGATCAGTGCATGATCAGATCAGTGTGCATGATCAGCCACGTGATCAGTGATGATCAGCCACGTGATCAGTGCATGATCAGCCACGTGATCAGTGCATGATCAGCCACGTGATCAGTGCATGATCAGCCACGTGATCAGTGTGATGATCAGCCACGTGATCAGTGCATGATCAGCCACGTGATCAGTGTGCATGATCAGCCACGTGATCAGTGCATGATCAGCCACGTGATCAGTGCATGATCAGCCACGTGATCAGTGCATGATCAGCCACGTGATCAGTGCATGATCAGCCACGTGATCAGTGCATGATCAGTCACGTGATCAGTGCATGATCAGCCACGTGATCAGTGCATGATCAGCCACGTGATCAGTGCATGATCAGCCACGTGATCAGTGCATGATCAGTCACGTGATCAGTGCATGATCAGCCACGTGATCAGTGCATGATCAGCCACGTGATCAGTGCATGATCAGCCACGTGATCAGTGCATGATCAGCCACGCGATCAGTGCATGATCACACGATCAGTGCATGATCAGCCACGTGATCAGCATGATCAGCCACGTGATCAGTGCATGATCAGTCACGTGATCAGTGCATGATCAGCCACGTGATCAGTGCATGATCAGCCACGTGATCAGTGCATGATCAGATCAGTGCATGATGATCAGTGCATGATCAGCCACGTGATCAGTGCATGATCAGCACGTGATCAGTGCATGATCAGTCACACGATCAGTGCATGATCAGCCACGTGATCAGTGCATGATCAGCCACGTGATCAGTGCATGATCAGCCACGTGATCAGTGCATGATCAGCACACGTGATCAGTGCATGATCAGTCACGTGATCAGTGCATGATCAGCCACGTGATCAGTGCATGATCAGCACGTGATCAGTGCATGATCAGCCACGTGATCAGTGCATGATCAGCCACGTGATCAGTGCATGATCAGCCACGTGATCAGTGCATGATCAGCCACGTGATCAGTGCATGATCAGCCACGTGATCAGTGCATGATCAGCCACGTGATCAGTGCATGATCAGTCACGTGATCAGTGCATGATCAGCCACGTGATCAGTGCATGATCATGATCAGCCACGTGATCAGTGCATGATCAGCCACGTGATCATGCATGATCAGTCACGCCACGTGATCAGTCAGTGCATGATCAGCCACGTGATCAGTGCATGATCAGCCACGTGATCAGTGCATGATCAGCCACGATCAGTGCATGATCAGCCACGTGATCAGTGCATGATCAGCCACGTGATCAGTGCATGATCAGCCACGTGATCAGTGCATGATCAGTCACGTGATCAGTGCATGATCAGCCACGTGATCAGTGCATGATCAGCCACGTGATCAGTGCATGATCAGCCACGCGATCAGTGATCAGTGCATGATCAGCACGTGATCAGTGATCAGTGCATGATCAGCCACGTGATCAGTGCATGATCAGCCACGTGATCAGTGCATGATCAGTCACGATCAGTGCATGATCAGCCACGTGATCAGTGCATGATCAGCCACGTGATCAGTGCATGATCAGTCACGTGATCAGTGCATGATCAGCCACGTGATCAGTGCATGATCAGCCACGTGATCAGTGCATGATAGCACGTGATCAGTGCATGATCAGCCACGTGATCAGTGCATGATCAGCCACGTGATCAGTGCATGATCAGCCACGTGATCAGTGCATGATCAGTCACGTGATCAGTGCATGATCAGCCACGTGATCAGTGCATGATCAGATCAGTCACGATGATCAGTGCAGTGCATGATCAGCCACGTGATCAGTGCATGATCAGCCACGTGATCAGTGCATGATCAGCCACGTGATCAGTGCATGATGATCAGTCACGTGATCAGTGCATGATCAGCCACGTGATCAGTGCATGATCAGCACACGTGATCAGTGCATGATCAGCCACGTGATCAGTGCATGATCAGCCACGTGATCAGTGCATGATCAGCCACGTGATCAGTGCATGATCAGCCACGTGATCAGTGCATGATCAGCCACGTGATCAGTGCATGATCAGCCACGTGATCAGTGCATGATCAGCCACGTGATCAGTGCATGATCAGCCACGTGATCAGTGCATGATCAGCCACGTGATCAGTGCATGATCAGCCACGTGATCAGTGCATGATCAGCCACGTGATCAGTGCATGATCAGCCACGCGATCAGTGCATGATCAGCCACGTGATCAGTGTATGATCAGCCACGTGATCAGTGCATGATCAGTCACGTGATCAGTGCATGATCAGCCACGTGATCAGTGCATGATCAGCCACGTGATCAGTGCATGATCAGCCACGTGATCAGTGTGCATGATCAGTCACGTGATCAGTGCATGATCAGCCACGTGATCAGTGCATGATCAGCCACGTGATCAGTGTGATGATCAGCAGACACGATCAGTGCATGATCAGCACGTGATCAGTGCATGATCAGCCACGTGATCAGTGCATGATCAGTCACGTGATCAGTGCATGATCAGCCACGATGATCAGTGCATGATCAGCCACGTGATCAGTGCATGATCAGCCACGTGATCAGTGCATGATCAGCCACGTGATCAGTGCATGATCAGCCACGTGATCAGTGCATGATCAGCCACGTGATCAGTGCATGATCAGTCACGTGATCAGTGCATGATCAGCCACGTGATCAGTGCATGATCAGCCACGTGTGATCAGTGCATGATCAGATCAGCACGTGATCAGTGCATGATCAGCCACGTGATCAGTGCATGATCAGCCACGATCAGTGCATGATCAGTCACGTGATCAGTGCATGATCAGCCACGATCAGTGCATGATCAGCCACGTGATCAGTGCATGATCAGCCACGTGATCAGTGCATGATCAGCCACGTGATCAGTGCATGATCAGCCACGTGATCAGTGCATGATCAGCCACGTGATCAGTGCATGATCAGTCACGTGATCAGTGCATGATCAGCCACGTGATCAGTGCATGATCAGCCACGTGATCAGTGCATGATCAGCCACGTGATCAGTGCATGATCAGCCACAGTGATCAGTGCATGATCAGTGCATGATCAGCCACGTGATCAGTGCATGATCAGCCACGTGATCAGTGCATGATCAGCCACGTGATCAGTGCATGATCAGCCACGTGATCAGTGCATGATCAGTCACGTGATCAGTGCATGATCAGCCACGATCAGTGCATGATCAGCCACGTGATCAGTGCATGATCAGCCACGTGATCAGTGCATGATCAGTCACGTGATCAGTGCATGATCAGCCACGTGATCAGTGCATGATCAGCCACGTGATCAGTGCATGATCAGTCACGTGATCAGTGCATGATCAGTCACGTGATCAGTGCATGATCAGCCACGTGATCAGTGCATGATCAGCCATGATCAGTGCATGATCAGCCACGTGATCAGTGCATGATCAGCCACGTGATCAGTGCATGATCAGCCACGTGATCAGTGCATGATCAGCCACGTGATCAGTGCATGATCAGCCACGTGATCAGTGCATGATCAGCCACGTGATCAGTGCATGATCAGCCACGTGATCAGTGCATGATCAGCCACGTGATCAGTGCATGATCAGCCACGTGATCAGTGCATGATCAGCCACGTGATCAGTGCATGATCAGCCACGTGATCAGTGCATGATCAGCCACACGATCAGTGCATGATCAGCCACGTGATCAGTGCATGATCAGCCACGTGATCAGATCAGTGATGATCAGTCACGTGATCAGTGCATGATCAGCCACGTGATCAGTGTGCATGATCAGCCACGTGATCAGTGCATGATCAGCCACGTGATCAGTGCATGATCAGCCACGTGATCAGTGCATGATCAGCCACGTGATCAGTGCATGATCAGCCACGTGATCAGTGCATGATCAGCCACGATCAGTGCATGATCAGCCACGTGATCAGTGCATGATCAGCCACGTGATCAGTGCATGATCAGCCACGTGATCAGTGCATGATCAGCACGCGTGATCAGTGCATGATCAGCCACGTGATCAGTGCATGATCAGCCACGTGATCAGTGCATGATCAGCCACGTGATCAGTGCATGATCAGCCACGTGATCAGTGCATGATCAGCCACGTGATCAGTGTGCATGATCAGCCACGTGATCAGTGCATGATCAGCCACGTGATCAGTGCATGATCAGTCACGTGATCAGTGCATGATCAGCCACGCGATCAGTGCATGATCAGCCACGTGATCAGTGCATGATCAGCCACGTGATCAGTGCATGATCAGTCACACGATCAGTGCATGATCAGCCACGTGATCAGTGCATGATCAGCCACGTGATCAGTGCATGATCAGCCACGTGATCAGTGCATGATCAGTCACGCGATCAGTGCATGATCAGCCACGTGATCAGTGCATGATCAGCCACGTGATCAGTGCATGATCAGCCACGTGATCAGTGCATGATGATCAGCCACGTGATCAGTGCATGATCAGCCACGTGATCAGTGCATGATCAGCATGTGATCAGTGCATCAGCCACATCAGTGCATGATCAGCCACGTGATCAGTGCATGATCAGCCACGTGATCAGTGCATGATCAGCCACGTGATCAGTGCATGATCAGCCACGTGATCAGTGCATGATCAGCCACGTGATCAGTGCATGATCAGCCACGTGATCAGTGCATGATCAGCCACGTGATCAGTGCATGATCAGCCACGTGATCAGTGCATGATCAGCCACGTGATCAGTGCATGATCAGCCACGTGATCAGTGCATGATCAGCCACGTGATCAGTGCATGATCAGCCACGTGATCAGTGCATGATCAGCCACGTGATCAGTGCATGATCAGTCACGTGATCAGTGTATGATCAGCA
Source organism: Bos mutus (assembly GCF_027580195.1). Lineage (NCBI taxonomy): Eukaryota > Metazoa > Chordata > Mammalia > Artiodactyla > Bovidae > Bos > Bos mutus. The sequence goes on along the minus strand of NW_027219867.1, from coordinate 32,277 downwards.
CGTGATCAGTGCATGATCAGCCACGTGATCAGTGCATGATCAGTCACGTGATCAGTGCATGATCAGCCACGTGATCAGTGCATGATCAGCCACGTGATCAGTGCATGATCAGCCACGCGATCAGTGCATGATCAGCCACGTGATCAGTGCATGATCAGCACGTGATCAGTGCATGATCAGCCACGTGATCAGTGCATGATCAGCCACGTGATCAGTGCATGATCAGCACGTGATCAGTGCATGATCAGCCACGTGATCAGTGTGCATGATCAGCCACGTGATCAGTGCATGATCAGCCACGTGATCAGTGCATGATCAGCCACGTGATCAGTGCATGATCAGTCACGCGATCAGATCAGTGCATGATCAGCCACGTGATCAGTGCATGATCAGCCACGTGATCAGTGCATGATCAGCCACGTGATCAGTGCATGATCAGCAGCGTGATCAGTGCATGATCAGCCACGTGATCAGTGCATGATCAGCCAGCCACGCATGATCAGTGCATCAGATGATCAGTCACGTGATCAGTGCATGATCAGCCACGCGAATCAGTGCATGATCAGTCACGTGATCAGTGTATGATCAGCCACGTGATCAGTGCATGATCAGCCACGTGATCAGTGCATGATCAGCACGTGATCAGTGCATGATCAGCCACGTGATCAGTGCATGATCAGCCACGTGATCAGTGCATGATCAGCCACGTGATCAGTGCATGATCAGCCACGTGATCAGTGCATGATCAGCACGTGATCAGTGCATGATCAGCCACGTGATCAGTGCATGATCAGTCACGTGATCAGTGCATGATCAGCCACGTGATCAGTGCATGATCAGCCACGTGATCAGTGCATGATGATCAGTGCATGATCAGTGATCAGTGCATGATCAGCCACGTGATCAGTGCATGATCAGCCACGTGATCAGTGCATGATCAGCCACGCGATCAGTGCATGATCAGCCACGTGATCAGTGCATGATCAGATCAGCGTCACGATCAGTGCATGATCAGATCACGTGATCAGTGCATGATCAGCCACAGTCAGTGTATGATCAGCAGCACGTGATCAGTGCATGATCAGCCACGGATCAGTGCATGATCAGCCACGTGATCAGTGCATGATCAGCCACGTGATCAGTGCATGATCAGCCACGTGATCAGTGCATGATCAGCCACGTGATCAGTGCATGATCAGTCACGTGATCAGTGCATGATCAGCCACGTGATCAGTGCATGATCAGCCACGTGATCAGTGCATGATCAGCCACGTGATCAGTGCATGATCAGCCACGTGATCAGTGCATGATCAGCCACGTGATCAGTGCATGATCAGCCACGTGATCAGTGCATGATCAGCAGCACGTGATCAGTGCATGATCAGCCACGTGATCAGTGCATGATCAGCCACGTGATCAGTGCATGATCAGTCACGTGATCAGTGCATGATCAGCCACGTGATCAGTGCATGATCAGCCACGTGATCAGTGCATGATCAGCCACGTGATCAGTGCATGATCAGTCACGTGATCAGTGCATGATCAGTCACGTGATCAGTGCATGATCAGCCACGTGATCAGTGCATGATCAGCCACCACGTGATCAGTGCATGATCAGCAACGTGATCAGTGGATGATCAGTCACGATCATCAGTGCATGATCAGCCACGTGATCAGTGCATGATCAGCCACGTGATCAGTGCATGATCAGCCACGTGATCAGTGCATGATCAGCCACGTGATCAGTGCATGATCAGCCACGTGATCAGTGCATGATCAGCCACGTGATCAGTGCATGATCAGTCACGTGATCAGTGCATGATCAGCCACGTGATCAGTGCATGATCAGTGATCAGTGATCATCAGCATGATCAGTCATGTGATCAGTGCATGATCAGCCACGTGATCAGTGCATGATCAGTCACGTGATCAGTGCATGATCAGCCACGTGATCAGTGCATGATCAGCCACGTGGATCAGTGCATGATCAGCCACGTGATCAGTGCATGATCAGCCACGTGATCAGTGCATGATCAGCCACGTGATCAGTGCATGATGTGTCACGATCAGATCAGTGCATGATCAGCCACGTGATCAGTGCATGATCAGTCACGTGATCAGTGCATGATCAGCCACGTGATCAGTGCATGATCAGCCACGTGATCAGTGCATGATCAGCACACGTGATCAGTGCATGATCAGCCACGTGATCAGTGCATGATCAGCCACGTGATCAGTGCATGATCAGCCACGTGATCAGTGTGCATGATCAGCCACGTGATCAGTGCATGATCAGCCACGTGATCAGTGCATGATCAGCCACGTGATCAGTGCATGATCAGTCACGTGATCAGTGCATGATCAGCACGTGATCAGTGCATGATCAGCCACGTGATCAGTGCATGATCAGCCACGTGATCAGTGCATGATCAGATCAGTGTGATGAGTCACGTGATCAGATGATCAGCCACGTGATCAGTGCATGATCAGCCACGTGATCAGTGCATGATCAGCCACGTGATCAGTGCATGATCAGTCACGTGATCAGTGCATGATCAGCCACGTGATCAGTGCATGATCAGCCACGTGATCAGTGCATGATCAGCCACGTGATCAGTGCATGATCAGCCACGTGATCAGTGCATGATCAGCCACGTGATGATCAGTGCATGATCAGCCACGATCAGTGCATGATCAGCCACGTGATCAGTGCATGATCAGCCACGCGATCAGTGCATGATCAGCCACGTGATCAGTGCATGATCAGCCACGTGATCAGTGCATGATCAGCCACGATCAGTGCATGATCAGCCACGTGATCAGTGCATGATCAGCCACGTGATCAGTGCATGATCAGCCACGATCAGTGCATGATCAGCACGTGATCAGTGCATGATCAGCCACGTGATCAGTGCATGATCAGCCACGTGATCAGTGCATGATCAGCCACGTGATCAGTGCATGATCAGCCACGTGATCAGTGCATGATCAGCACACGTGATCAGTGCATGATCAGCCACGTGATCAGTGCATGATCAGCCACGTGATCAGTGCATGATCAGCCACGTGATCAGTGCATGATCAGCCACGTGATCAGTGCATGATCAGCCACGTGATCAGTGCATGATCAGCCACGTGATCAGTGCATGATCAGCCACGTGATCAGTGCATGATCAGCCACGTGATCAGTGCATGATCAGCCACGTGATCAGTGCATGATCAGTCACGTGATCAGTGCATGATCAGCCACGTGATCAGTGTCAGCATGATCAGCCACGTGATCAGTGCATGATCAGCCACGTGATCAGTGCATGATCAGCCACGTGATCAGTGCATGATCAGCCACGTGATCAGTGCATGATCAGCCACGTGATCAGTGCATGATCAGCCACGTGATCAGTGCATGATCAGCCACGTGATCAGTGCATGATCAGCCACGTGATCAGTGCATGATCAGCCACGTGATCAGTGCATGATCAGCCACGTGATCAGTGCATGATCAGCCACGTGATCAGTGCATGATCAGCCACGTGATCAGTGCATGATGATCAGCCACGTGATCAGTGCATGATCAGCCACGTGATCAGTGCATGATCAGCCACGTGATCAGTGCATGATCAGCCACGTGATCAGTGCATGATCAGCCACGATGATCAGTGCATGATCAGCCACGTGATCAGTGCATGATCAGCCACGATCAGTGCATGATCAGCCACGTGATCAGTGCATGATCAGCCACGTGATCAGTGCATGATCAGCCACGTGATCAGTGCATGATCAGTCACGTGATCAGTGTGCAGATCAGCCACGTGATCAGTGCATGATCAGCCACGCGATCAGTGCATGATCAGCCACGTGATCAGTGCATGATCAGTCACGTGATCAGTGCATGATCAGCCACGTGATCAGTGCATGATCAGCCACGTGATCAGTGCATGATCAGCCACGTGATCAGTGCATGATCAGCCACGTGATCAGTGCATGATCAGCCACGTGATCAGTGCATGATCAGCCACGTGATCAGTGCATGATCAGCCACGTGATCAGTGCATGATCAGCCACGTGATCAGTGCATGATCAGCCACGTGATCAGTGCATGATCAGCCACGTGATCAGTGCATGATCAGCCACGTGATCAGTGCATGATCAGCCACGTGATCAGTGCATGATCAGCCACGTGATCAGTGCATGATCAGCCACGTGATCAGTGCATGATCAGCCACGTGATCAGTGCATGATCAGCCACGTGATCAGTGCATGATCAGCCACGTGATCAGTGCATGATCAGTCACGTGCATGATCAGCCACGTGATCAGTGATGATCATCAGACACGTGATCAGTGCATGATCAGTCACGTGATCAGTGCATGATCAGCACGCGATCAGTGCATGATCAGCCACGTGATCAGTGCATGATCAGTCACGTGATCAGTGTATGATCAGCCACGTGATCAGTGCATGATGATCAGCCACGTGATCAGTGCATGATCAGCCACGTGATCAGTGCATGATCAGCCACGTGATCAGTGCATGATCAGCCACGTGATCAGTGCATGATCAGCCACGTGATCAGTGCATGATCAGCCACGTGATCAGTGCATGATCAGCCACGATCAGTGCATGATCAGCCACGTGATCAGTGCATGATCAGTCACGTGATCAGTGCATGATCAGCCGTGATCAGTGCATGATCAGCCACGTGATCAGTGCATGCATCAGCCACGTGATCAGTGCATGATCAGCCACGTGATCAGTGCATGATCAGCCACGTGATCAGTGCATGATCAGCCACGTGATCAGTGCATGATCAGCCACGTGATCAGTGCATGATCAGCCACGTGATCAGTGCATGATCAGCCACGTGATCAGTGCATGATCAGCCACGTGATCAGTGCATGATCAGCCACGTGATCAGTGCATGATCAGTCACGTGATCAGTGCATGATCAGCCACGTGATCAGTGCATGATCAGCCACGTGATCAGTGCATGATAGCCACGTGATCAGTGCATGATCAGTCAGGAGAACAGTGCATGATCAGCCACGTGATCAGTGCATGATCAGTCACGTGATCAGTGCATGATCAGCCACGTGATCAGTGCATGATCAGCCACGTGATCAGTGCATGATCAGCCACGTGATCAGTGCATGATCAGCCACGTGATCAGTGCATGATCAGCCACGTGATCAGTGCATGATCAGCCACGTGATCAGTGCATGATCAGCCACGTGATCAGTGCATGATCAGCCACGTGATCAGTGCATGATCAGTCACGTGATCAGTGCATGATCAGCCACGTGATCAGTGCATGATCAGCCACGTGATCAGTGCATGCACAGTCACGTGATCAGTGTGTGATCAGCAGCCGCGATCAGTCAGTGCATGATCAGCCACGTGATCAGTGCATGATCAGTCACGTGATCAGTGCATGATCAGCACATGATCAGCCACGTGATCAGTGCATGATCAGTCACGTGATCAGTGTGCATGATCAGCCACGTGATCAGTGCATGATCAGCCACGTGATCAGTGCATGATCAGCCACGTGATCAGTGCATGATCAGCCACGTGATCAGTGCATGATCAGCACGTGATCAGTGCATGATCAGCACGTGATCAGTGCATGATCAGCCACGTGATCAGTGCATGATCAGCACGTGATCAGTGCATGATCAGCCACGTGATCAGTGCATGATCAGCCACGTGATCAGTGCATGATCAGCCACGTGATCAGTGCATGATCAGTCACGTGATCAGTGCATGATCAGCCACGTGATCAGTGCATGATCAGCCACGTGATCAGTGCATGATCAGTCACGTGATCAGTGCATGATCAGCCACGTGATCAGTGCATGATCAGCCACGTGATCAGTGCATGATCAGCCACGTGATCAGTGCATGATCAGTCACGTGATCAGTGTGTGATCAGCCACGTGATCAGTGCATAATCAGCCACGTGATCAGTGCATGATCAGTCACGTGATCAGTGCATGATCAGCCACGTGATCAGTGCATGATCAGCCACGTGATCAGTGCATGATCAGTCACGTGATCAGTGCATGATCAGCCACGTGATCAGTGCATGATCAGCCACGTGATCAGTGCATGATCAGCCACGTGATCAGTGCATGATCAGTCACGTGATCAGTGCATGATCAGCCACGTGATCAGTGCATGATGAGCCACGTGATCAGTGCATGATCAGCCACGTGATCAGTGCATGATCAGCCACGTGATCAGTGCATGAAGATCAGCAGGTGATCAGTGCATGATCAGTCACGTGATCAGTGCATGCATGATCAGCCACGTGATCAGTGCATGATCAGCCACGTGATCAGTGCATGATCAGCCACGTGATCAGTGCATGAACAGTCACGTGATCAGTGCATGATCAGCCACGTGATCAGTGCATGATCAGCCACGTGATCAGTGCATGATCAGCCACGTGATCAGTGTATGATCAGCCACGTGATCAGTGCATGATCAGCCACGTGATCAGTGCATGATCAGCCACGTGATCAGATGCATGATCAGTCACGATCAGCCATCAGTGCATGATCAGCCACGTGATCAGTGCATGATCAGTCACGTGATCAGTGCATGATCAGCCACGTGATCAGTGCATGATCAGCCACGTGATCAGTGCATGATCAGCCACGTGATCAGTGCATGATCAGTCACGTGATCAGTGTGATGATCAGCCACGTGATCAGTGCATGATCAGCCACGTGATCAGTGCATGATCAGCCACGATCAGTCAGCATGATCAGCCACGTGATCAGTGCATGATCAGCACGCGATCAGTGCATGATCAGTCACGTGATCAGTGCATGATCAGCACGTGATCAGTGCATGATCAGCCACGTGATCAGTGCATGATCAGCCACGTGATCAGTGCATGATCAGCCACGTGATCAGTGCATGATCAGCCACGTGATCAGTGCATGATCAGTCACGTGATCAGTGATCATGATCAGCCACGTGATCAGTGCATGATCAGCCACGTGATCAGTGCATGATCAGTCACGCGATCAGTGCATGATCAGTCACGTGATCAGTGCATGATCAGTCCACGTGATCAGTGCATGATCAGCCACGTGATCAGTGCATGATCAGCCACGTGATCAGTGCATGATCAGCCACGTGATCAGTGCATGATCAGCCACGTGATCAGTGCATGATCAGCCACGTGATCAGTGCATGATCAGCCACGTGATCAGTGCATGATCAGCCACGTGATCAGTGCATGATCAGCCACGTGATCAGTGCATGATCAGCCACGTGATCAGTGCATGATCAGCCACGTGATCAGTGCATGATCAGCCACGTGATCAGTGCATGATCAGCCACGTGATCAGTGCATGATCAGCCACGTGATCAGTGCATGATCAGTCACGTGATCAGTGCATGATCAGCACACGTGATCAGTGCATGATCAGCCACGTGATCAGTGCATGATCAGCACGTGATCAGTGCATGATCAGCCACGCATCAGTGCATGATCAGCCACGTGATCAGTGCATGATCAGCCACGTGATCAGTGCATGATCAGCCACGTGATCAGTGCATGATCAGCCACGTGATCAGTGCATGATCAGCCACGTGATCAGTGCATGATCAGCCACGTGATCAGTGCATGATCAGCGTGATCAGTGATGATCAGTCGTGCATGATCAGTCATCAGCCACGTGATCAGTGCATGATCAGCCACGTGATCAGTGCATGATCAGCCACGTGATCAGTGCATGATCAGTCACGTGATCAGTGCATGATCAGCCACGTGATCAGTGCATGATCAGCCACGTGATCAGTGCATGATCAGCCACGTGATCAGTGCATGATCAGCCACGTGATCAGTGCATGATCAGCCACGTGATCAGTGCATGATCAGCCACGTGATCAGTGCATGATCAGCCACGTGATCAGTGCATGATCAGCCACGTGATCAGTGCATGATCAGCCACAGTGCATGATCAGCCACGCATGATGATCAGCCACGTGATCAGTGCATGATCAGTCACGCGATCAGTGCATGATCAGCCACGTGATCAGTGCATGATCAGCCACGTGATCAGTGCATGATCAGCCACGTGATCAGTGCATGATCAGCCACGTGATCAGTGCATGATCAGCCACGTGATCAGTGCATGATCAGCCACGTGATCAGTGCATGATCAGCCACGTGATCAGTGCATGATCAGCCACGTGATCAGTGCATGATCAGCCACGTGATCAGTGCATGATCAGTCACGTGATCAGTGCATGATCAGCCACGTGATCAGTGCATGATCAGCCACGTGATCAGTGCATGATCAGCCACGTGATCAGTGCATGATCAGCCACGATCAGTGCATGATGATCAGCCACGATCAGTGCATGATCAGCCACGTGATCAGTGCATGATCAGCCACGTGATCAGTGCATGATCATGATCAGTGATGATCAGCCACGTGATCAGTGCATGATCAGCCACGTGATCAGTGCATGATCAGCCACGTGATCAGTGCATGATCAGCACACGATCAGTGCATGATCAGCCACGTGATCAGTGCATGATCAGCCACGTGATCAGTGCATGATCAGCCACGTGATCAGTGTGCATGATCAGCCACGTGATCAGTGCATGATCAGCCACGTGATCAGTGCATGATCAGCCACGATCAGTGCATGATCAGCACGTGATCAGTGCATGATCAGCCACGCGATCAGTGCATGATCAGCCACGTGATCAGTGCATGATCAGTCACGTGATCAGTGCATGATCAGCCACGATGATCAGTGCATGATCAGCCACGTGATCAGTGCATGATCAGCCACGTGATCAGTGCATGATCAGCCACGTGATCAGTGCATGATCAGCCACGTGATCAGTGCATGATCAGCCACGTGATCAGTGCATGATCAGCCACGTGATCAGTGCATGATCAGTCACGTGATCAGTGCATGATCAGCCACGATGATCAGTGCATGATCAGCCACGTGATCAGTGCATGATCAGCCACGTGATCAGTGCATGATCAGCCACGTGATCAGTGCATGATCAGTCACGTGATCAGTGCATGATCAGTCACACGATCAGTGCATGATCAGCCACGTGATCAGTGCATGATCAGCCACGTGATCAGTGCATGATCAGTCACGTGATCAGTGCATGATCAGCCACGATCAGTGCATGATCAGCCACGTGATCAGTGCATGATCAGCCACGTGATCAGTGCATGATCAGCGTGTGATCGTGATCAGTGCATGATCAGCATGATCAGTGATCAGTGCATGATCAGCCACGTGATCAGTGCATGATCAGCCACGTGATCAGTGCATGATCAGCCACGTGATCAGTGCATGATCAGTCACGTGATCAGTGCATGATCAGCCACGTGATCAGTGCATGATCAGCCACGTGATCAGTGCATGATCAGCCACGTGATCAGTGCATGATCAGCCACGTGATCAGTGCATGATCATCAGCCACGTGATCAGTGCATGATCAGTCACAGTGATCAGTGCATCAGTGATCAGCCACGTGATCAGTGCATGATCAGCCACGTGATCAGTGCATGATCAGCCACGTGATCAGTGCATGATCAGCCACGTGATCAGTGCATGATCAGCCACGTGATCAGTGCATGATCAGCCACGTGATCAGTGCATGATCAGCCACGTGATCAGTGCATGATCAGTCACGTGATCAGTGCATGATCAGCCACGATCAGTGCATGATCAGCCACGTGATCAGTGCATGATCAGCCACGTGATCAGTGTATGATCAGCCACGTGATCAGTGCATGATCAGCCACGTGATCAGTGCATGATCAGCCACGTGATCAGTGCATGATCAGCCACGTGATCAGTGCATGATCAGCCACGTGATCAGTGCATGATCAGTCACGTGATCAGTGCATGATCAGCCACGGATCAGTGCATGATCAGCCACGTGATCAGTGCATGATCAGCCACGTGATCAGTGCATGATCAGCACGTGATCAGTGCATGATCAGCCACGTGATCAGTGCATGATCAGCCACGTGATCAGTGCATGATCAGCCACGTGATCAGTGCATGATCAGTCACGTGATCATCAGTGCATGATCAGCCACGTGATCAGTGCATGATCAGCCACGTGATCAGTGCATGATCAGCCACGTGATCAGTGCATGATCAGTCACGTGATCAGTGCATGATCAGCCACGCGATCAGTGCATGATCAGCCACGTGATCAGTGCATGATCAGCCACGTGATCAGTGCATGATCAGCCACGTGATCAGTGCATGATCAGCACGTGATCAGTGCATGATCAGCACGATCAGTGATGATCAGCATGATCAGTGCATGATCAGCCACGTGATCAGTGCATGATCAGCCACGTGATCAGTGCATGATCAGCCACGTGATCAGTGCATGATCAGCCACGTGATCAGTGCATGATCAGCCACGTGATCAGTGCATGATCAGCCAGCCACGTGATCAGTGCATCAGATCAGCCACGATCAGTGCATGATCAGCACACGATCAGTGCATGATCAGCCACGTGATCAGTGCATGATCAGTCACGTGATCAGTGCATGATCAGCCACGTGATCAGTGCATGATCAGCCACGTGATCAGTGCATGATCAGCCACGTGATCAGTGCATGATCAGCCACGTGATCAGTGCATGATCAGCCACGTGATCAGTGCATGATCAGCCACGTGATCAGTGCATGATCAGCCACGTGATCAGTGCATGATCAGCCACGTGATCAGTGCATGATCAGTCACGCGATCAGTGCATGATCAGTCACGTGATCAGTGCATGATCAGCCACGTGATCAGTGCATGATCAGCCACGTGATCAGTGGCATGATCAGCACGTGATCATCAGTGCATGATCAGCCACGTGATCAGTGCATGATCAGCCACGTGATCAGTGCATGATCAGTCACGTGATCAGTGCATGATCAGCCACGTGATCAGTGCATGATCAGCCACGTGATCAGTGCATGATCAGTCACGTGATCAGTGCATGATCAGTCACGTGATCAGTGCATGATCAGCCACGATCAGTCACGCATGATCAGCCACGATGAGTGCATGATCAGTCACGTGATCAGTGCATGATCAGCCACGTGATCAGTGCATGATCAGCCACGTGATCAGTGCATGATCAGCCACGTGATCAGTGCATGATCAGCCACGTGATCAGTGCATGATCAGCAGCACACGTGATCAGTGCATGATCAGCCACGTGATCAGTGCATGATCAGCCACGTGATCAGTGCATGATCAGCCACGTGATCAGTGCATGATCAGCCACGTGATCAGTGCATGATCAGCCACGTGATCAGTGCATGATCAGCCACGTGATCAGTGCATGATCAGTCACGTGATCAGTGCATGATCAGCCACGTGATCAGTGCATGATCAGCCACGTGATCAGTGTGCATGTGCAGCCACGTGATCAGTGCATGATCAGATCACGTGATCAGTGCATGATCAGCCACGATGAAGTGCATGATCAGCCACGTGATCAGTGCATGATCAGCCACGTGATCAGTGCATGATCAGCCACGTGATCAGTGCATGATCAGCCACGATCAGTCAGTGCATGATCAGCCACGCGATCAGTGCATGATCAGCCACGCGATCAGTGCATGATCAGCCACGATCAGTGCATGATCAGCCACGTGATCAGTGCATGATCAGCCACGTGATCAGTGCATGATCAGCCACGTGATCAGTGCATGATCAGCCACGATCAGTGCATGATCAGTCACGTGATCAGTGCATGATCAGCCACGATCAGTGCATCATCAGCCACGTGATCAGTGCATGATCAGCCACGTGATCAGTGCATGATCAGCCACGTGATCAGTGCATGATCAGCCACGTGATCAGTGCATGATCAGCCACGTGATCAGTGCATGATCAGCCACGTGATCAGTGCATGATCAGTCACGTGATCAGTGCATGATCAGCCACGTGATCAGTGCATGATCAGCCACGTGATCAGTGCATGATCAGCCACGTGATCAGTGCATGATCAGCACGTGATCAGTGCATGATCAGCCACGTGATCAGTGCATGATCAGCCACGTGATCAGTGCATGATCAGCCACGTGATCAGTGCATGATCAGCCACGTGATCAGTGCATGATCAGCCACGTGATCAGTGCATGATCAGCCACGTGATCAGTGCATGATCAGCCACACGATCAGTGCATGATCAGCCACGTGATCAGTGCATGATCAGCACGTGATCAGTGCATGATCAGCCACGTGATCAGTGCATGATCAGCCACGTGATCAGTGCACGATCAGCCACAGTGATCAGTGCATGATCAGCAGTCACGTGATCAGTGCATGATCAGCCACGTGATCAGTGCATGATCAGCCACGTGATCAGTGCATGATCAGCCACGTGATCAGTGCATGATCAGTCACGTGATCAGTGCATGATCAGCCACGTGATCAGTGCATGATCAGCCACGTGATCAGTGATGATCAGATCACGTGATCAGTGCATGATCAGTCACGTGATCAGTGATCAGATGCATCACCACGTGATCAGTGCATGATCAGCCACGTGATCAGTGCATGATCAGTCACGTGATCAGTGCATGATCAGCCACGTGATCAGTGCATGATCAGCCACGTGATCAGTGCATGATCAGCACGCAGATCAGTGCATGATCAGCCACGTGATCAGTGCATGATCAGCCACGTGATCAGTGCATGATCAGCCACGTGATCAGTGCATGATCAGCCACGTGATCAGTGCATGATCAGTCACGTGATCAGTGCATGATCAGCCACGTGATCAGTGCATGATCAGCCACGTGATCAGTGCATGATCAGCCACGTGATCAGTGCATGATCAGTCACGTGATCAGTGCATGATCAGCCACGTGATCAGTGCATGATCAGCCACGTGATCAGTGCATGATCAGCCACGTGATCAGTGCATGATCAGTCACGTGATCAGTGCATGATCAGCCACGATCAGTGCATGATCAGCCACGTGATCAGTGATCAGCATCATCAGTGCATGATCATCACGTGATCAGTGATCAGCCACGTGATCAGTGCATGATCAGCCACGTGATCAGTGCATGATCAGCCACGTGATCAGTGCATGATCAGCCACGTGATCAGTGCATGATCAGCCACGTGATCAGTGCATGATCAGCCACGTGATCAGTGCATGATCAGTCACGTGATCAGTGCATGATCAGTCAGGTGATCAGTGCATGATCAGCCACGCGATCAGTGCATGATCAGCCACGATCAGATCATCAGCCACGCATCATTCAGATCAGCCGTGATCAGTCAGTGCATGATCAGTCACGTGATCAGTGCATGATCAGCCACGTGATCAGTGTATGATCAGCCACGTGATCAGTGCATGATCAGCCACGTGATCAGTGCATGATCAGCCACGTGATCAGTGCATGATCAGTCACGTGATCAGTGCATGATCAGCCACGTGATCAGTGCATGATCAGCCACGGATCAGTGCATGATCAGCCACGTGATCAGTGCATGATCAGCCACGTGATCAGTGCATGATCAGCCACGTGATCAGTGCATGATCAGCCACGTGATCAGTGCATGATCAGCCACGTGATCAGTGCATGATCAGCCACGTGATCAGTGCATGATCAGCCACGTGATCAGTGCATGATCAGCCACGTGATCAGTGCATGCATCAGTCACGTGATCAGTGATCAGCGATCAGTCACGTGATCAGTGCATGATCAGCCACGTGATCAGTGCATGATCAGCACACGTGATCAGTGCATGATCAGTCACGCGATCAGTGCATGATCAGCCACGTGATCAGTGCATGATCAGCCACGTGATCAGTGCATGATCAGTTACGCGATCAGTGCATGATCAGTCACGTGATCAGTGCATGATCAGCCACGATGATCAGTGCATGATCAGTCACATCAGTGATCAGTGCATGATCAGCCACGTGATCAGTGCATGATCAGTCACGTGATCAGTGCATGATCAGCCACGTGATCAGTGCATGATCAGCCACGTGATCAGTGCATGATCAGCCACGTGATCAGTGCATGATCAGTCACGTGATCAGTGCATGATCAGCCACGATCAGATCAGTGCATGATCAGCTACGTGATCAGTGCATGATCAGTCACATGATCAGTGCATGATCAGCCACGTGATCAGTGCATGATCAGCCACGGATCAGTCATGCATGATCAGTCACGTGATCAGTGCATGATCAGTCACGTGATCAGTGCATGATCAGCCACGTGATCAGTGCATGATCAGCCACGATCAGTGCATGATCAGCCACGTGATCAGTGCATGATCAGTCACGTGATCAGTGCATGATCAGCCACGTGATCAGTGTATGATCATGCACGCCAATCAGTGCATGATCAGTCAAATGATCAACGTGCATGATCAGCACGCGATCAGTGCATGATCAGTCACGTGATCAGTGCATGATCAGTCACGTGATCAGTGCATGATCAGCCACGTGATCAGTGCATGATCAGCCACGTGATCAGTGCATGATCAGTCACGTGATCAGTGTATGATCAGCCACGTGATCAGTGCATGATCAGCCACGTGATCAGTGCATGATCAGCCACGTGATCAGTGCATGATCAGTCAGTCACGTGATCAGTGCATGATCAGCCACGTGATCAGTGCATGATCAGCCACGTGATCAGTGCATGATCAGTCACGTGATCAGTGCATGATCAGCCACGTGATCAGTGCATGATCAGCCACGTGATCAGTGCATGATCAGTCACGTGATCAGTGCATGATCAGCACGTGATCAGTGCATGATCAGCCACGTGATCAGTGCATGATCAGGTCACGTGATCAGTGCATGATCAGTCACGTGATCAGTGCATGATCAGCCACGTGATCAGTGCATGATCAGCCACGTGATCAGTGCATGATCAGTCCACGTGATCAGTGCATGATCAGCCACGTGATCAGTGCATGATCAGCCACGTGATCAGTGCATGATCAGCCACGTGATCAGTGCATGATCAGCCACGTGATCAGTGCATGATCAGCACGTGATCAGTGCATGATCAGCCACGTGATCAGTGCATGATCAGTCACGTGATCAGTGCATGATCAGCCACGTGATCAGTGCATGATCAGCCACGTGAAAGATGTGATGATCAGCCACGTGATCAGTGCATGATCAGCCACGTGATCAGTGCATGATCAGTCACGATCAGTGCATGATCAGGCACGTGATCAGTGCATGATCAGCCACGTGATCAGTGCATGATCAGCACGTGATCAGTGCATGATCAGCCACGATGATCAGTGCATGATCAGTCACGTGATCAGTGCATGATCAGCCACGTGATCAGTGCATGATCAGCCACGTGATCAGTGCATGATCAGCCACGTGATCAGTGCATGATCAGCCACGTGATCAGTGCATGATCAGCACGTGATCAGTGCATGATCAGCCACGTGATCAGTGCATGATCAGTCACGTGATCAGTGTGCATGATCAGCCACGTGATCAGTGCATGATCAGCCACGTGATCAGTGCATGATCAGCCACGTGATCAGTGCATGATCAGTCACGTGATCAGTGCATGATCAGCCACGTGATCAGTGCATGATCAGCAGCCGTGATCAGTGCATGATCAGCCACGATCAGTGCATGATCAGTCATGAGTGCATGATCAGTCACGTGATCAGTGCATGATCAGCCACGATCAGTGTGCATGATCAGTGCGATCAGTGCATGATCAGCCACGTGATCAGTGCATGATCAGCCACGTGATCAGTGCATGATCAGCACGTGATCAGTGCATGATCAGCCACGTGATCAGTGCATGATCAGCCACGTGATCAGTGCATGATCAGCCACGTGATCAGTGCATGATCAGCCACGTGATCAGTGCATGATCAGCCACGATCAGTGCATGATCAGCCACGTGATCAGTGCATGATCATCAGCCACGATCAGTGCATGATCAGCCACGATGACGCATGATCAGTCAGTGATCATGATCAGTGATCAGTGCATGATCAGTGCATGATCAGTGCATGATCAGCCACGTGATCAGTGCATGATCAGCCACGTGATCAGTGCATGATCAGCCACGTGATCAGTCAGTGCATGATCAGCCACGATCAGTGCATGATCAGCCACGTGATCAGTGCATGATCAGTCACGTGATCAGTGTGCATGATCAGCCACGCGATCAGTGCATGATCAGCACACGATCAGTGCATGATCAGTCACACGATCAGTGCATGATCAGCCACGTGATCAGTGCATGATCAGTCACGTGATCAGTGCATGATCAGTCACGTGATCAGTGCATCAGCCACGTGATCAGTGCATGATCAGCCACGTGATCAGTGCATGATCAGTCACGTGATCAGTGTATGATCAGCCACGTGATCAGTGCATGATCAGCCACGTGATCAGTGCATGATCAGCCACGGATCAGTGCATGATCAGCCACGTGATCAGTGCATGATCAGCCACGGTGATCAGTGCATGATCAGTCACGATCAGTGTATGATCAGCCACGTGATCAGTGCATGATCAGCCACGTGATCAGTGCATGATCAGCCACGTGATCAGTGCATGATCAGCCACGTGATCAGTGCATGATCAGCCACGTGATCAGTGCATGATCAGCACGAGTCAGTGATCAGCCACGATCAGTGATCAGTGCATGATCAGCCAGCCACGATCAGTGCATGATCAGTCACGTGATCAGTGTGCATGATCAGCCACGTGATCAGTGCATGATGATCAGTCACGTGATCAGTGTATGATCAGCCACGTGATCAGTGCATGATCAGCCACGTGATCAGTGCATGATCAGCCACGTGATCAGTGCATGATCAGTCACGTGATCAGTGCATGATCAGCCACGTGATCAGTGCATGATCAGCCACGTGATCAGTGCATGATCAGTCACGTGATCAGTGCATGATCAGCCACGTGATCAGTGCATGATCAGTCACGTGATCAGTGCATGATCAGCCACGTGATCAGTGCATGATCAGCCACGTGATCAGTGCATGATCAGCCACGTGATCAGTGCATGATCAGTGTGATCAGTGCATGATCAGCCACGTGATCAGTGCATGATCAGCCACGTGATCAGTGCATGATCAGCCACGTGATCAGTGCATGATCAGTCACGCGATCAGTGCATGATCAGCCACGTGATCAGTGCATGATCAGCCACGTGATCAGTGCATGATCAGTCACGACGATCAGTGCATGATCAGTCACGTGATCAGTGTATGATGAGCCACGTGATCAGTGCATGATCAGCCACGTGATCAGTGCATGATCAGTCAGGTGATCAGTGCATGATCAGCCACGTGATCAGTGCATGATCAGCCACGTGATCAGTGCATGATCAGCCACGTGATCAGTGCATGATCAGCCACGTGATCAGTGCATGATCAGCCACGTGATCAGTGCATGATCAGCCACGTGATCAGTGCATGATCAGCCACGTGATCAGTTTATGATCAGCCACGTGATCAGTGCATGATCAGCCACGTGATCAGTGCATGATCAGCCACGTGATCAGTGCATGCGATCAGCCACGATCAGTGCATGAGTGCATGATCAGCCACGTGATCAGCACACGATCAGCCATCAGTGATCAGTGCAGTGATCAGTCACGTGATCAGTGCATGATCAGCCACGTGATCAGTGCATGATCAGCCACGTGATCAGTGCATGATCAGCCACGTGATCAGTGCATGATCAGTCACGTGATCAGTGCATGATCAGCCACGTGATCAGTGCATGATCAGCCACGTGATCAGTGCATGATCAGCCACGTGATCAGTGCATGATCAGGCACGTGATCAGTGCATGATCAGCCACGCGATCAGTGTGCATGATCAGTGCATGATCAGCACGTGATCGTGATCAGTGCATGATCAGCCACGATCAGTGCATGATCAGCAGTGATCAGTGATGATCAGCCACGTGATCAGTGCATGATCAGCCACGTGATCAGTGCATGATCAGCCACGTGATCAGTGCATGATCATGATCAGCCACGTGATCAGTGCATGATCAGCCACGTGATCAGTGCATGATCAGCCACGTGATCAGTGCATGATCAGTCACGTGATCAGTGCATGATCAGCCACGTGATCAGTGCATGATCAGCCACGTGATCAGTGCATGATCAGCCACGTGATCAGTGCATGATCAGCCACGTGATCAGTGCATGATCAGCCACGTGATCAGTGCATGATCAGCCACGTGATCAGTGCATGATCAGCCACGTGATCAGTGCATGATCAGCCACGATCAGTGCATGATCAGCATGATGATCAGTGCATGATCAGTCACGCATCAGTGTGATCAGTGCATGATCAGCCACGTGATCAGTGCATCAGTCAGTGATCAGTGTGATCAGTCATGATCTGAGTGTGCGATGATCAGTGATCAGCATGCATGATCAGTCACGCGATCAGTGCATGATCAGCATCAGTGATGATGATCAGTGATCAGCCACGTGATCAGTGTGCGATCAGCCACGTGATCAGTGCATGATCAGCCACGTGATCAGTGCATGATCAGCCACGATGATCAGTGCATGATCAGCACGTGATCAGTGCATGATCAGCCACAGATCAGTGATCAGCCAGTCAGTGCATGATCAGCCACGTGATCAGTGCATGATCAGCCACGTGATCAGTGCATGATCAGCACGTGATCAGTGCATGATCAGCCACGATCAGTGTCAGATCAGCCACGATCAGTCAGTCACGTGATCAGTGCATGATCAGCACGTGATCAGTGCATGATCAGTCACGTGATCAGTGCAGCATCATCAGCCACGATCAGTGCATGATCAGCCACGTGATCAGTGCATGATCAGATCACGTGATCAGTGCATGATCAGCACACGTGATCAGTGCATGATCAGATCAGTGATCAGTCAGTGCATGATCAGCCACGTGATCAGTGCATGATCAGCCACGTGATCAGTGCATGATCATCAGCCACGTGATCAGTGCATGATCAGCCACGTGATCAGTGCATGATCAGCACGTGATCAGTGCATGATCAGCCACGAATCAGTGCATGATCATGATCAGATCAGTGCATGATCAGTGCATGATCAGCATGATCAGCCACGATCAGTGCATGATCAGCCACGATCATCAGTGCATGATCAGCCACGTGATCAGTGCATGATCAGCCACGTGATCAGTGCATGATCAGCCACGTGATCAGTGTGCATGATCAGCCACGTGATCAGTGCATGATCAGCCACGTGATCAGTGCATGATCAGCAGCACGTGATCAGTGCATGATCAGCCACGTGATCAGTGCATGATCAGCCACGTGATCAGTGCATGATCAGCCACGTGATCAGTGCATGATCAGTCACGTGATCAGTGCATGATCAGCCACGTGATCAGTGCATGATCAGCCACGTGATCAGTGCATGATCAGCCACGTGATCAGTGCATGATCAGCACGTGATCAGTGTGATGATCAGCACGTGATCAGTGCATGATCAGCCACGTGATCAGTGCATGATCAGCCACGTGATCAGTGCATGATCAGCCACGTGATCAGTGCATGATCAGCCACGTGATCAGTGCATGATCAGCCACGTGATCAGTGCATGATCAGTCACGTGATCAGTGCATGATCAGCCACGTGATCAGTGCATGATCAGCCACGTGATCAGTGCATGATCAGCCACGTGATCAGTGCATGATCAGCCACGTGATCAGTGCATGATCAGCCACGTGATCAGTGCATGATCAGCCACGTGATCAGTGCATGATCAGCACACAGTGCATGATCAGTCACGTGATCAGTGCATGATCAGCCACGTGATCAGTGCATGATCAGCCACGTGATCAGTGCATGATCAGTCACGTGATCATCAGTGCATGATCAGCCACGTGATCAGTGCATGATCAGCCACGTGATCAGTGCATGATCAGCCACGTGATCAGTGCATGATCAGTCACGTGATCAGTGCATGATCAGCCACGTGATCAGTGCATGATCAGCCACGTGATCAGTGCATGATCAGCCACGTGATCAGTGCATGATCAGCCACGTGATCAGTGCATGATCAGCAGCACGTGATCAGTGCATGATCAGCCACGATATCAGTGCATGATCAGTCACGTGATCAGTGCATGATCAGCCAGCGTGATCAGTGCATGATCAGTCACGTGATCAGTGCATGATCAGCCACGTGATCAGTGCATGATCAGTCACGTGATCAGTGCATGATCAGCCACGTGATCAGTGCATGATCAGCCACGTGATCAGTGCATGATCAGTCACGTGATCAGTGCATGATCAGCCACGTGATCAGTGCATGATCAGCCACGTGATCAGTGCATGATCAGTCACGTGATCAGTGCATGATCAGTCACGTGATCAGTGCATGATCAGCGTGATCATCAGTGCAGTGATCATCAGTCACGTGATCAGTGCATGATCAGCCACGTGATCAGTGCATGATCAGCCACGTGATCAGTGCATGATCAGCCACGTGATCAGTGCATGATCAGCCACGTGATCAGTGCATGATCAGCCACGTGATCAGTGCATGATGATCAGTCAGTGCATGATCAGTGATCATGCATGATGATCAGCCACGTGATCAGTGCATGATCAGCCACGTGATCAGTGCATGATCAGCCACGTGATCAGTGCATGATCAGCCACGTGATCAGTGCATGATCAGCCACGTGATCAGTGCATGATCAGGCACGTGAGATCATGCATGATCAGCCACGTGATCAGTGAATGATCAGCCTTGTGATCAGTGCATGCACAGTCACGTGATCAGTGTATGATCAGCTTCGTGATTATTTCATGATCAGCCACGTGATCAGTGCATTTTCAGGCAGGTGTTCAGTGCATTATCAGTAATGTGATCAGTGTATGATCAGACACGTGATGAGTGCATGTACTGCCTCTGATCAGTGTATGATCAGCCGGGTGATCAGTGCATGATCCGCAACGTGATTAGTGCATGATCACCCATGTGATCAGTGCATGTTCAGCCACGTGAACAGTGCATGCACAGTCACGTGATCAGTGTATGATCAGCTTTGTGATTAGTTCATGATCAGCCACGTGATCACGCATGCAGTCTGGTGACAGTCACGATCATCAGTGATCAGTCGATCAGCCACGCGTGATCAGTGCGCGAAGAGCCACAGTGATCAGTGTGATGATGCATGGTCGTGATCAGTGCATGACCAGCCGGAGGTGATGATCACGCCATCAGTGCACGATCAGCCACGTGATCAGTGCATGATCAGTCACGTGATCAGTGCATGATCAACCACGATCAGTGCATGATCAGCCACGTGATCAGTGCATGATCAGCAGGTGATGAGTGCATGGTCAGTCACGTGATAAGTGCATGATCAGCAACGTTTTTGATCAGTTCATGATCAGTCACATGATCAGTGCATGATCAGCCACGTGATCAGTGTATGATCAGCCACTTGATCAGTGCATGATCAGCTACGTGATCAGTGCATGATCAGTCAGGTGATCAGTGCATGATCAGCCACGTGATCAGTGCATGATCAGTCACGCGATCAGTGCATGATCAGCCACGTGATCAGTGCATGATGAGCAAATGATCAGGTGCATGATCAGCCAGCGATCAGTGCATGATCAGTCACGATCAGTGCATGATCAGCCACGTGATCAGTGTATGATCAGCCATTTGATCAGTGCATGATCAGCCACGTGATCAGTGCATGATCACGTGACACAGTGCATGATCAGCAATGGGATCAGTGCATGATCAGCCACGTGATCAGTGCATGTTCAACCAAATGTCAGTGCATGATCAGCCACGTGATCAGAGTGCATGATCAGCCACGTGATCAGTGTATGATCAGCCACGTGATCAGTGCATGCATCAGCCACGCGATCAGTGCATGATCAGGTACGTGATCAGTGCATGATCAGCCACGTGATCAGTGCATGATCAGCCATGATCAGTGCATGATCAGTCACGCGATCAGTGCATGATCAGCCACGTGATCAGTGCATGATCAGCCACGATCAGTGCATGATGTGTCACGTGATCAGTGTATGATCAGTCACGTGATCAGTGCATGATCAGCCACCTGATCCGGTGCATGATCCGCAGTACGTGATCAGTGCATGATCAGCCACGCCATCAGTGCATGATCAGGCACGCGAAGAGTGCATGATCAGCCACGTGATCAGTTCATGATGAGCCACCCACGTGATCAGTGTATGTTCAGCCAGGTGATCAGTGCATGATCAGTCACGTGATCAGTGTATGATCAGCTTTAGATTAGTTCATGTCGTCAGCCACGTGATCAGTGCATGATCAGCCAGGTGATCAGTGCAGGATCAGCCACGTGATCACGTGCATGATCAGCCACGTGATCAGTGCATGATCAGCCACGTGATCAGTGCATGATCAGCCACGTGATCAGTGCATGATCAGCCTTGTGATCAGTGCATGCACAGTCACGTGATCAGTGTATGATCAGCTTCGTGATCAGTGCATGATCAGCCACGTGATCAGTGCATGCAGTTCGAGATCAGTGCGATCAGGCACGTGATCAGTGCATGATCAGTCACGTGATCAGTGCATGATCAGCCACGTGATCAGTGTCCATGATCAGTCACGTGATCAGTGCATGATCAGTCACGTGATCAGTGATCATGATCAGCCACGTGATCAGTGCATGATCAGCCACGTGATCAGCATGTTCAGCCACGTGATCAGTGCATGATCAGCCACGATCAGTGCATGATCAGCCAGGTGATGACTGCATGATCAGGTCACGTGATCAGTGCATGATCAGCCACGTGATCAGTGCATGATCAGTCACGCGTTCAGTGCATGATCAGCACGTGATCTGTGCATGATCAGCCACGTGATCAGTGCATGATCAGCCACGTGATCAGTGCATGATAGTCAGGTGATCAGTGCATGATCAGCAAAGTGATCAGTGCATGATCAGTCACGTGATCAGTGTATGATCAGTCACCAAGATCAGTGCATGATCCGCTACGTGATCGGTGCATGATCAGTCACGTGATCAGTGCATGATCAGCCACGTGATCAGTGAAAGATCAGCCACGTGATCAGTGCATGAACAGCCACGTGATCAGTGCATGATCAGTCACTGTGATCAGTGTATGATCAGCCCGCGTGATCATGCATGATCAGCCATGTGATCAGTGCATGATCAGCCTTGCGACCAGTGAATGATCAGTCACGTGATCAGTGCATGATCAGCCACGCGATCAGTGCATGATCAGCCACGTGATCAGCGCATGCAGTCCCGCGATCAGTGTATAATCAGCTTCATGGATCGTGCATGATCAGCCACATGATCAGTGCATGATCAGCCTGTGATCAGTGTATGCACAGTCACGTGACCAGTGTATGATCAGTTTCATGATCAGTGCATTCAGATCAGCCACGCGGATCAGTGCATGATCAGTCAAATCTCCGTGTATAATCAGGCACTGTGATCATGCATGATCAGCCACGTGATCAGTGAATGATCAGCCTTGTGATCAGTGCATGCACAGTCACGTGATCAGTGTATGATCAGCTTCGTGATTATTTCATGATCAGCCACGTGATCAGTGCATGTTCAGGCAGGTGTTCAGTGCATTATCAGTAATGTGATCAGTGTATGATCAGACACATGATGAGTGCATGTACTGCCTGTGATCAGTGTATGATCAGCCGGGTGATCAGTGCATGATCCGCAACGTGATTAGTGCATGATCACCCACGTGATCAGTGCATGTTCAGCCACGTGAACAGTGCATGCACAGTCACGTGATCAGTGTATGATCAGCTTTGTGATTAGTTCATGATCAGCCACGTGATCAGTGCATGCACAGTCACGTGATCAGTGTATGATCAGCTTCGTGATTATTTCATGATTAGCCACCTGATCAGTGTATGATCAGCCACGTGATCAGTGCATGATCTCCCACGGGATCAGTGCATGATCAACCACGTGAACATTGCATGATCAGCAACGTGATCATTGCATGTTCAGCCACGTGATCAGTGCATGCACAGTCACGTGATCAGTGTATGATCAGGCATGATCAGCCGTGAAGAGTGCATGATCAGTCAAGTGATCAGTGTATGATAGCAAGGTTTTCAGTGCATAATCAGCCAGGTGAACAGTGCATGATCAGCCACGTGATCAGTGCATGATCTCCCACATGATCAGTGAATGATCAGCCACGTGATCAGTGCATGTTCCGCCAGGTGACATTGCATGTTCAGCCACGTGATCAGCCCGCGTGATCAGTGCATGATGAGTCGCGTGATCAGTGTATGATCCGCACGTGATCAGTGCATTTGATCAGGTACGTGAAGAGTGCATGATCAGGCACGCATGAGTGCATGATCAGCCTAAAGTGATCGGTGCATGATCAGCCAGGGTTATCAGTGCATGATCAGCACGTGATCAGTGCATGATCACCCACGTGATCAGTCAATATCAGCCACGTGATCAGTGCATGACTCGGTGTGATCAGTGGATCAGCCGTGATCAGTGCATGATCGGTCACGTGATCAGTGTATGATCAGCAACGTGATAAGTGCATGATCAGCCAGGTGATCAGTGTATGATCAGCCACGTGATCAGTGTATGATCAGTCATATGATCAGTGCATGATTAGCCCGCGATCAGTGCATAATCAGCCACGTGATCAGTGCATGACAGTCACATGATCAGTGTGTGATCAGCTTCGTGATCGGTGCATGATCAGGTACGTGATCGGTGCGCGATCAGCCACGCAGTCAAGATGAGCCATGGGATCAGTGGTCAGCCACGTGATTCAGTGTATGATCATCTTGTGACCAGTGCATGATCAGCCACGCGATCAGCGCATGATCAGCACGCGATCATTGCATTATCAGTATTGTGTCTTCAGTGCAACAGACACGGAACAGTGCATGATCAATTTTGATCAGTGAATGATCAGCCGCTGTGTTCAGCTGCATGATCCGCCAACGTGACTTGTGCATGCAGAGTCACGTGATCAGTGTAAGATCAGCCATGCGTGATCAGTCCATGATCACCCACGTGATCAGTGCATGTTCAGCCAAATGAAGAGTGCATGATCAGCCCCGCGGGCAGTGCATGTGCAGTTTGCTGATCAGTGTGTGATCAGTCACGCATTAGTGCATGATCAGGCACGTGATCGCGAGTCAATGAGTAATCTGTCAATTTGATCAGTGCATGATAGCTGGATATTACTGAAGATGATCAGCCACGTGATGAGTGCATGCAAGGGCACGTGAATAAGTGTGTATGATCAGGCGTGTGATCAGTTCATGAGGTTATGACTAAGTGTATGATCAGCCACGCGGATCAGAGTGAATGATGAGCCAGGTACCCCCGCATGATCAGTCACGTAATTCAGTGCAATTATGAGCCACGGGATCAGTGCATGGAAGCCGCTATGACTAGTGCATGACCCGCGAATGTGATCAGTGTATCATCAGCCACGCGATCAGTGGATGTTCAGCCACGCGGATCAGTGCATGTTCATAGTCACGATCAGTGCATGATCAGCCTCGCGATCAGTGTATGATCAGCTTCAATGTTCATTGCATGGAGCAAATACGTGATCAGTGTAATAATCAGGCACGTGAAGAGTGCATGATCAGCCACGCATCAGTGAATGATCAGTCTCGCGATCAGTGTGTGATCAGCCACGACTCAGTGCATGATCAGGTTCAGATCCGCGGTACGACCAATCACGAGAATAGTGCATGCTCAGCCACGTGAGAATTGCATGTTCAGTCATTTAATCGTGTATGATCAGCCACGTGATCAGTCCATGATCACCTCGCGGATCGCGCATGATCAGCTGGCGATCAAAGCCACGGATCCTGTACGTGATCAGGCGGTCAGTCATCAGTGCATGATCAGCCAATGATTAGTGCATGATCAGGCAGGTGATCAGTGCATAATCAGTCACAGATAAGGAATGATCAGTCACGTGATCAGAGCTCTGATCAGGCACGTGATCAGTGCATGATCAGTCACGGATCAGTATGATCAGCCAGGTGATTGCGCATGATCAGCCACGTGGATCAGTCGCGATCAGGTACGTGATCGATTTGGTCAGTCACGTGATCAGTACGATCAGTCACGTGATCAGTGCATGATCAGGCACGTGATCAGGCATGAGCAGCCACGTGATCAGTGAATGATCAGCCACGTGATCAGTGCATGATCAGCTTGGTGATCAGTGCGATCAGTTCGGAGATTAGTTCACGATCAGCCACGCGATCAGTGGCACGATCAGGAACGTGATCAGTGCATGATCAGCCATGTGATCAGTGCATGATCAGGCACGTGAGGAGTGTGACCGTCAGGTGATCTGCGTATGATCGATAAAGGAGGCGCATAATCCGCCAGGTGATCAGTGCATGATCACCACGTGATCAGGTGCATGTCTTACATGATCAGTGAATGATCAGCCACCGTGATTAGTGCATGATCAGCCACGGAACAGTGCATGCAGTCTCGTGATCAGTGTATGACCGGTCACGTGATCAGCGGTATGATCAGCTTCGTGATCAGTGCATGATCAGCCCGCATGAGTGTGGCGTACAGTCACGGATCAGTGTATAATCAGGCACGATCATGCATGATCAGCCACGTGATCAGTGAATGATCAGCCAGGTGTTCAGTGCATTACACAGTAATGTGACTAGCGTATTATCAGACACGATTGAGTGGCGTACAGGCCACTGATCAGTGCATGATCAGCCGGGTGTCAGGCATAATCCATACGTGATTAGTGTATGATCACCTGCGTGATCAGTGAATGATCAGCCACTGAGTGAATGATAGTCACGTGACCAGTGCATGATCAGCTCATGATTAACTAATGATCAGCCACGTGATCAGGCCATTTTTCAGGCAGGTGATCAGTGCATGATCAGTAAATGCATCAGTGCATGGTCAGGCAGGTGATGAGGCATGTACAGCCAGGTGATCAGTGTATGATCAGCGCGTGATCAGTGCATGATCCTGCCACGTGATCAGTACGCACAGTCACGATCAGGCACGACCAACTGGATCAGTGCATGTTCAGCCACGTGAACAGGGCATGATCAGTCACATGATCAGTGCATGATCAGCCACCTGATTAGTCTGGCGATCAGCACGTGATCAGTGTAAAGTCAGTCACGCATCAAAGCGATCAGCTTCGTGATCAGTTCATGGTCAGCAGGCGTGTGATCGCGCATGATCAATCACGTGAAGAGTGTATGATCAGCCACGTGATCAGTGCATGACCGTGCCACGTGATCAGTGCATGATCAGCCATCGTGACTGTGCATGGCCAGTCAGCTTTCGTGTATGAGTGCCGTGATCAGTGCACTTTAGCCATGTGGGATCAGCATGACTCGCGGATGAGTGCATGATCAGTCACGGATAAGTGCATGATGTATGACGATCACAGATCAGATCAGGCGATCAGTGCATGATCAGTCATATGATCAGTGATTGATCAGCCACGTGATCAGTGCATGATAGCCACGTGATCAGTGCATGATCAAATCAGGACTCAGTGCATGATGAGCAATGGATAGCTGCAAGATAGATAGCGTGATCAGGTGAATAAACCCACGAGACCAGTGCATGATCAGCCACGAATCCAGTATCATCAGCCACGGACTGGCTGTACGTTCAGCCACATGATCAGTGCATGCAAAACATCGGATCAATGCGATCAGCTTCGCGATCAGTGCAGCGTTCTGCTACGTGTTCAGTGTATGATCTGTCACGTGATCAGTGTAGCGATCGCCTATGATCAGTGCAAATGGCCAGGTGATCAGTGTGCATGATAGTACGTGACGGTCAGAATGATCAGTCACGGATCAGTGCATGATAGTCACGTGATCAGTGGGCGATCAGCTTCATGATCAGGTGCATGATCCGCCAGGGCGATCAGTACGATCAGCCTTGGTGATCTGTGTATTGATCAGCCACGTGATCAGTCCATGATCACCTACGCATCATCAGTGCATGTTCAGCCATGAGACCAAAAAGGTGATCAGCCAGGGTGATCAGTGCATGGTCAGCTTTCGGTTTCAGTGCATGATCAGTCACATGGGATTAGTAGGCATCAGGCGGAAGAGTTCATAATCTGTCACTGATCAGTGTATGATCAACCAGGTTATCAGCGATGATCATTACGGATCAAAGTCAAGTCACGCATCAGTGTATGATCAGTTTTAGATTGACGCACGATCAGCCATCGATCAGTGCATGATCAGTCACGTGATCAGTGTATGATCAGCCACGTGATCAGTGCATGATCAGCCACGTGATCAGTGCATGATCAGCCACGTGATCAGTGCATGATCAGCCACGTGATCAGTGTGCATGATCAGCCACGTGATCAGTGCATGATCAGCCACGTGATCAGTGCATGATCAGCCACGTGATCAGTGCATGATCAGCCACGTGATCAGTGCATGATCAGCCACACGTGATCAGTGCATGATCAGCCACGTGTGATCAGTGCATGATCAGCCACGTGATCAGTGCATGATCAGCCACGTGATCAGTGCATGATCAGCCACGTGATCAGTGCATGATCAGCCACGTGATCAGTGCATGATCAGCCACGTGATCAGTGCATGATCAGCCACGTGATCAGTGCATGATCAGCCACGTGATCAGTGCATGATCAGTCACGTGATCAGTGCATGATCAGCACGTGATCAGTGCATGATCAGCCACGTGATCAGTGCATGATCAGCCACGTGATCAGTGCATGATCAGCCAGTGTGATCAGTGCATGATCAGCCACGTGATCAGTGCATGATCAGCCACGATGATCAGTGCATGATCAGCCACGTGATCAGTGCATGATCAGTCACGTGATCAGTGCATGATCAGCCACGATCAGTGCATGATCAGCCACGTGATCAGTGCATGATCAGTCACGTGATCAGTGCATGATCAGCCACGTGATCAGTGCATGATCAGCCACGTGATCAGTGCATGATCAGCCACGTGATCAGTGCATGATCAGCCACGTGATCAGTGCATGATCAGCCACGTGATCAGTGCATGATCAGCCACGTGATCAGTGCATGATCAGCCACGTGATCAGTGCATGATCAGCCACGTGATCAGTGCATGATCAGCCACGTGATCAGTGCATGATCAGCCACGTGATCAGTGCATGATCAGTCACGTGATCAGTGAATGATCAGCCACGTGATCAGTGCATGATCAGCCACGTGATCAGTCATGATGATCAGTCACGTGATCAGTGCATGATCAGCCACGTGATCAGTGCATGATCAGCCATCACGTGATCAGTGCATGATCAGCCACGTCATCAGTGCATGATCAGCCACGTGATCAGTGCATGATAAGCCAGGCGATCAGTGCATGCAGCAGTCACGTGATCAGTGTATGATCAGCTTCGTGATCAGTGCATGATCAGCCACGTGATCAGTGCATGATCAGCCACGTGATCAGTGCATGATCAGCCACGTGATGAGTGCATGATCAAGCAAGTGATCAGTGCATGATCAGCCACGTGATCAGTGTGCATGATCAGCCACGTGATCAGTGCATGATCAGCCACGTGATCAGTGCATGATCAGTCACGTGATCAGTGCATGATCAGCCACGTGATCAGTGCAATCAGCCACGATCAGTGATCAGCATGATCAGCCACGTGATCAGTGCATGATCAGCCACGTGATCAGTGCATGATCAGCCACAGATCAGTGCATGATCAGTGCATCAGTGCATGATCAGCCACGTGATCAGTGCATGATCAGCCACGTGATCAGTGCATGATCAGCCACGTGATCAGTGCATGATCAGCCACGTGATCAGTGCATGATCAGCCACGTGATCAGTGCATGATCAGCCACGTGATCAGTGCATGATCAGCCACGTGATCAGTGCATGATCAGCCACGTGATCAGTGCATGATCAGCCACGTGATCAGTGCATGATCAGCCACGTGATCAGTGCATGATCAGTCACGTGATCAGTGTGCATGATCAGCCACGTGATCAGTGCATGATCAGCCACGTGATCAGTGCATGATCAGCCACGTGATCAGTGCATGATCAGCAGTGTGATCAGTGCATCATCAGCACGTGATCAGTGCGATCAGCCACGTGATCAGTGCATGATCAGCCACGTGATCAGTGCATGATCAGCCACGTGATCAGTGCATGATCAGCCACGTGATCAGTGCATGATCAGCCACGTGATCAGTGCATGATCAGCCACGTGATCAGTGCATGATCAGCAGTCACGTGATCAGTGCATGATCAGCCACGTGATCAGTGCATGATCAGCCACGTGATCAGTGCATGATCAGTCACGTGATCAGTGCATGATCAGCCACGTGATCAGTGCATGATCAGCCACGTGATCAGTGCATGATCAGCCACGTGATCAGTGCATGATCAGCCACGTGATCAGTGCATGATCAGGCACGTGAAGAGTGCATGATCAGTCACGTGATCAGTGCATGATCAGCCACGTGATCAGTGCATGATCAGCCACGTGATCAGTGCATGATCAGCCACGTGATCAGTGTATGATCAGCCACGTGATCAGTGCATGATCAGCCACGTGATCAGTGCATGATCAGTCACGTGATCAGTGCATGATCAGCTTCGTGATCAGTGCATGATCAGCCACGTGATCAGTGCATGATCAGTCACGTGATCAGTGCATGATCAGCCACGTGATCAGTGCATGATCAGCCACGTGATCAGTGCATGATCAGCCACGTGATCAGTGCATGATCAGTCACGTGATCAGTGTATGATCAGCTTCGTGATCAGTGCATGATCAGCCACGTGATCAGTGCATGATCAGCCACGTGATCAGTGCATGCACAGTCACGTGATCAGTGTATGATCAGCCAGTGATCAGTGCATGATCAGCCACGTGATCAGTGCATGATCAGTAGTGCATGATCAGCCACAGATCAGTGCATGATCAGTGCATGATCAGCATGATCAGTCAGTGCATGATCAGTCACGTGATCAGTGCATGATCAGCCACGTGATCAGTGCATGATCAGCCACGTGATCAGTGCATGATCAGTCACGTGATCAGTGCATGATCAGCCACGTGATCAGTGCATGATCAGCCACGTGATCAGTGCATGCACAGTCACGTGATCAGTGCATGATCAGCTACGTGATCAGTGCATGATCAGCCACGTGATCAGTGCATGATCAGCCACGTGATCAGTGCATGATCAGCCACGTGATCAGTGTATGATCAGCCACGTGATCAGTGCATGATAGCCACGTGATCAGTGTATGATCAGTCACGTGATCAGTGCATGATCAGCACGTGATCAGTGCATGATCAGCCACGCGATCAGTGCATGATCAGCACGTGATCAGTGCATGATCAGCACGTGATCAGTGCATGATCAGCCACGTGATCAGTGCATGATCAGCCACGTGATCAGTGCATGATCCACGCCACATGATCAGTGCATGATCAGCCACGTGATCAGTGCATGATCAGCCACGTGATCAGTGCATGATCAGCCACGATCAGTGCATGATCAGCCACGTGATCAGTGCATGATCAGCCACGTGATCAGTGCATGATCAGCCACGTGATCAGTGCATGATCAGCCACGTGATCAGTGCATGATCAGCCACGTGATCAGTGCATGATCAGCCACGTGATCAGTGCATGATCAGCCACGTGATCAGTGCATGATCAGCCACGTGATCAGTGCATGATCAGTCACGTGATCAGTGTGCATGATCAGCCATCGATCAGTGCATGATCAGCCACGTGATCAGTGCATGATCAGTCACGTGATCAGTGCATGATCAGTCACGTGATCAGTGCATGATCAGCCACGTGATCAGTGCATGATCAGCCACGTGATCAGTGCATGATCAGCCACGTGATCAGTGCATGATCAGCCACGTGATCAGTGTATGATCAGCCACGTGATCAGTGCATGATCAGCCACGTGATCAGTGCATGATCAGCCACGTGATCAGTGCATGATCAGCCACGTGATCAGTGCATGCACAGTCCCGTGATCAGTGTATGATCAGCTTCGTGATCAGTGCATATTCAGCCACGTGATCAGTGCATGATCAGTCACGTGATCAGTGAATGATCAGCCACGTGATCAGTGCATGAACAGGCACGTGATCAGTGCATGATAGCCACGTGACCAGTATATAATTAATCAGTGCATGATCATCCACGTGATCAGTGCA